>NC_059105.1:10137500-10237500 GCF_020740685.1 Jaculus jaculus | reverse complement strand
GAAAACAAAAATCAAGTAGAGCTTGTAGCCAGGCACAGTGGTGCATGCCTTTAATCCTAGCAGTCAGGAGGCAGAGGTAGGAGGATCACTGTGAGTTCAAGGCCATCCTGAGAATACATAGTGAATTCCAGGTCAGGCTGGGTTAGAATGAGGCCCTACCGTAACAAGAGAAACAGCAGGCATTATACCAGCTCCTGGAGACTGAACAACATACTGTTAAAAAATGAATGGATTGTGGAAGAAATCAAAAAGGAAATTGTAAAATTTCTAGAACTGAATAATAACAAAAACACAACATACCAAAACTTTTGGGACACATTGAAGGCAATCTTAAGGTTAGCATTCATAGCACTAAAAGCCTTCATAACAAAGACAGAGAGATCTTGAATTAATGACCTAACTGTCCACCTAAATGCATTGAAGAAACAAGAATAACTGAATACTAGTTGTTCCAGATGGAAAGAAATAATTAAGATGAGAGCTGAAATTAATGAATTGGAAACTAAAAAAATATTAAGAAAATTTACAGAACCAAGAGCCAGTTCTTTGAAAAAGTAAATAAGATTGATAAACCCCTGGCCAGTTTGATTAAACTAAAAAAGAGATGTCTCAACAAAATAAGAAGTGAAAATGGAGAGGCTGGAGAGATGGCTCAGTGGTTAAGGCCCTTGCCTATCTAATGACTTGGGTTTGATTCCCCATTTCCCATGTGTGGTGGTTTGATTCAGATGTCCCCCATAAACTTAGGTGTTGTGAATGCTAGCTCCCTAGCTGATGGATATTTGGGAATTAATGCCTCCTGGAGGGGGTGTATTGTTGGGGGTGGGCTTATGGGTGATATAGCCAGTTTCCCCTTGCCAGCATTTGGCACACTCTCCTATTGCTGTGGTCCACCTTATGTTGGCCAGAGGGTGATGTCCACCCTCTGCTCATACCATCGTTTTCCCCTGCCATCGTGGAGCTTCCCCTCGAGCCTGTAAGCCAAAATAAACCTCTTTTCCCCAGAAGCTGCTCTTGGTTGGGTGATTTCTACCAGCAATGCAGATCTGACTGCAACAGTAAAGTGGTTCCAAGGAGTGGGGTTGCTGCTAGACACCTGACTGTGTGGCTTTGGCCTTTTGGAGCTGATTTTCAAGAGGAATGTGGGAGGATTTGAAACCCTGGCCTAAGGGACTCCTTACAGTGCTTTAAGTACAGCTTGATGGACTATTCTGGTCAGAGTTGAAAGACCCAAATGCAGTAAGAGTATGGACTGTGAGGTTTGGCTTATGAGGGTGAGAAGGAGCTTTTCTTGGACTGGGCTAGCAGTTTGTGTGATAAGCTTGCCCTTGTGCCCATGTCCTGAGAAGTTGTGCAGGGTTGCTTTGCATAGAAATGAACTGGCGTGTGCAGGGGGATATGGCACAGAAAGAAAAATCTTTGGGTGAACTGCTGCCTGTTCAGCTGCAACTGAGAGATTACAACCTTTGAGACTGGGCTAGCTGACCTGTGCTGGGGCAACAAGAAGAATGTAGACTCTTTTGAAGGAGGCTGAGTCCTCAAGGAGTGTCCTGTTCTTCAAAGTCTGCTTTATTCCCCCCTGGATTAACAAATTGGCACCCTACCTGGTATGGAGTAGAAGAAATGCTAGAAACAGGGTCATTGAGTTTGCAACACGGTCTTGTGTTTTGGAAATGGCCATGGGCAGTGTGAAGCGGGTTTGCTGGTTGCCTGCATAGAGACCCCATGGGGCCATGAGGATGAACCGTGGGTTGCAGTGGAGACCCAGTGGAGATGCCAGGACCATGAGATGGCTGCCAAGGAGCTGCCGGCCCTGATGAAGTTTCCCAGGACTGTGAGTAGCCTAGCTGGAGGGGCGGAATTGGAATGCCAGAGACTTGTTGCTGGTTCGAATAATCGGACTTGAAGATTTGTCACTGGCTAGAGTTGCTAGACTTGAAGCTACAGAGTTTAATGTTTGTCCCAGTTCTTTAAATCTTGTATTGGTTGAATGTTTCTTTGCTATGCCCAATGCCATCTTTTGCAGTGTGAATATTTAATCTGTGCCATTATGGGTTTTTGAGGTTATTTTTTGGTATTATGGCTCAGTTAAAAGATCTTGAACTATGGGGATGTATGAACATCATTGGGATTGATAAAAACTATGGGGACTTTTAAAGTCAGACTGAATGCATTGTATTTTACATCATGTATGGATATCAGTTTATGGGGGCCAGGGGCGGAATGTGGTGGTTTGATTCAGGTGTCCCCCATAAACTTAGGTGTTGTGAATTCTAGCTCCCCAGCTGATGGATATTTGGGAATTAATGCCTCCTGGAGGGAGTGTATTGTTGGGGGTGGGCTTATGGGTGATATAGCCAGTTTCCCCTTGCCAGTGTTTGGCACACCCTCCTGTTGCTGTGGTCCACCTTATGTTGGCCAGAGGGTGATGTCCACCCTTTGCTCATGCCATCGTTTTCCCCTGCCATCGTGGAGCTTCCCTTTCAGCGTGTAAGCCAAAATAAACCTCTTTTTCCCAGAAGCTGCTCTTGGTTGGGTGATTTCTACCAGCAATGTGAACCAGACTGCAACACCATGTAAATCCAGATGCACAAAGTGGTACATGAATCTGGAGTTTAGTTACAGTATCTGGAAGTCCTGGCACAACCATTCACTCTTTCTTTTTCTCCCTTTGCAAATAAATCAAATATAGTTTTTTAAAGAAATGAAAATGGAGAGGTCACAACAGACACCAGTCAAATTGGAGGAATTACAGGATCTATTTCCAAAATCTCCGTTCCACAAAATGGATTAAAGACCTCAATATAAGACCTGAAACTCAAACTACTGGATGAAAAAATAGGGGGAACTCTTCACGATGTAGGATGGGAAAAGACTTTCCAATTAATACCCCAGTGGCCCCAGAAATGAAACAATCCCTAAACCAGTGGGATCTCACAAAGCTCAGAAGCTTTTTTTTTTTTTTTTAAACAAACATACTATAAACAGAGCTAACACACTGCCCACAGAATGGGAGAAAATCTTCACCACCTATACTACTTATAGAGGCCTAATATCTAGATTCTATAAAGAACTTTAAAAAAAAAACAATAAAAAATCAAGCAATCAGGCTAGAGGGATGGCTTAGCAGTTAAAGCACTTGCCTGCTAAGTCAAAGGACCCCGGTTCGGTTCCATAGGACCCATGTAAGCCAGATGCACATGGTGGTGCATGCTTCTGGAGTTCATTTGCCGTGGCTGGCAGCCCTGGTATGCCCATTCTAAATAAAAGCTCTCTCTGTCAAATAAATAAATAAATAAAAGTTTTTAAAAAATCAAAAAATCCACTCAAAAAATGGGACAAAGAACCGAACAGGGAATTCTCAAAGTAAGAAAAACAAATGGCTAATACTCACCTAAGAAAATGTCCAACATCCTTAACCATCAGGGAAGTATAAATTAAAACAACTGTCACCTCACTCCATGGAGGATCATTAAAAAATCAAACAATAGTAAATGTTGGTGAGGATGTGAGGAAAGAGGAACCATCATTCACTGCTGGTGGGAGTCCTTACTTGTATAACCACTATGGAAGTCAATATGAAGACTCCTGAGAAAGGTGACAATAGAGCTACCAACCTGCTCATCGTCTACTGGGCATCTCCTCTAAAGGCTCCACTCTTCACTGCAGAGACGTGTGCTCAACCATGTTTATGGTGGCTCAATTCACAATAGCTAAGGTCTGGAATCAACCCAGATGCCCGTTGTTTGATGATTGGATAATGAATATGTAGTACACTTGCACTCAGCAGTAAGGAAAAAATGATACAATGAAATCTGTAGGAAAATGGACCGACTTGAAACAGATTATACTAAAGGAACTCACACAAACACAGAAGGACAAATGGCACATGTTCTCCCTCATCTATGGTTTCTAAAATGGAACAGCTTGAGTTGCTGGTATACCTGACAAGCAGCTAGGGGCGCAGATAAGAGTGATGGAAGGGTTTTGGGGGAGAGGCACAGGAGATGGGGGAGATATACACAAGACAAACTCCAAAATGAATTGGTACCATAGTAATCTTCCTCCTAGATAGCAGACTAAAAAATATATCCCTCAATAGGAGCACGGAGAGATTGTCTGATAAGAAGGGCCCTGGAGAGGGTGGGATGAAGCCTGACCCTAAAGCACTTGGCCTTGCCTTGTGAATGCCAGGACCAGAACTGGTTATAACCTACACTGAGTTGTTGATTGGAAAGATCTATGGAGTCCCCAAAACAAGGCAGGCTTCTCTCAAAGCACTTGATTACCCACATGTGGTGAAAGGTAAGACCCTATTGCTGAAGATACCACATGCTGCCAACACAGGACATTGAGAGATCTGGCTGAATTTGGAAGGAAGCCAGCTCCCAGATGGTTAGCCCATATAATGCTAAAAAGGGCTACAAGAGATGCTGGGGGGAAATGGCCAACAATGTCGTGAGCAAGCAGGGGACACTGCTACATGAAAGCAGCCAGCCTGACAAGATATACACACCTGTGAAATAGTGGCACCCAGCCTAGGTGGGTGACCAATGGCTCTCTGATTGGCTAAGAGATCTGCTCAGATACTTAGCTGGAACTGGGAACCAAGTCAGAATCCTATGGACACCAAGATTATGGACTCCAATGAGAAGCTCCCACTAGCATTTGGCCAAAAGTGAAGCTACAACCATCACAATCTCTGTAAATTAACCATGTTTATCCCCTTTAATCTATCCTGATCTCACTTTCTGTTGGAGAATCTGTTTTTCTTTTTCAGAAAGCAGTGCGAACCAAAGAAAACCAAAAATCTATTAACAAGACAAAAACTAGAGAGCTGACTCCCTGACAGCAGATGAACCATCCCTCGCGCAGCAGCCAGGGCCCAGGCGAAGCCACAGAGGAACGGGTGAGATGAGCAAGAGCGCTGCTTCCCTGCTGAGCCTGACAGCCTGCACCAGGGTGATGGACACAGGCACTGAGGACACTCAGAACTCCCCAAAGCAGAGATCCAGAAGCTGCTGAGAGCTCAGCACTGAAGTAGACTTAAAGCACACCCCTCTCCCCAAGGCTCAGGGAATTTGAGGGAAGAGGAGACAGGAAGAAGGTAAGAGCCAGAGTGGGAGGGAATATCCAGAGGCATTGCTCCCCCCACCCAGTGACTGACTGCTGCTCCTACAACTCACAATCCACAACCCCATGGTGAACGCCAGCAGCCCTCCTAAGAAGGGCCCTCAGTGGAGCGGGGGCAGAGAGGAGGGAAATGATGCTACCAACAGAAGATGTATCCACACAAATTTTCCATTTAATAAAAAAAAAGAAGAAAAACCTATGGAGCTATATAAGCAGAAATAGCTCGTGCAACTTTAGCAGGTGGTCTGATTCTAAATTCTGATGTTTGCATCTTGGGTTGCTAGTGCTGGGCTCCAGTAAAACAGGACAGCGACACTGGCTATTGTTCAATAAAGCCTATGTGTACAAAAAAGCAAACAAGTACAAAAAACAAGGAGGGCTGGAGAGATGACTTAGCAGTCAAGGCTCTCGCCTCTTCAGAGCCTATGTACGCCACACACAGGTAATACAAGTGTGCAAAGCTACACATGCACACAGGATGGTGCATGTGTCTGGAGTTTGATTGTAGTGGCTGGAGGCTCTGGCATGCCAATGTGCACACGCTCTCTTTCTCGCTTATAAAAAATACAAAAATGATTTTTTTTTTTTTTTTGGTTTTTCGAGGTAGGGTCTCACTCTGGCTCAAGCTGACCTGGAATTCACTATGTAGTCTCAGGGTGGCCTCGAACTCACGGTGATCCTCCTACCTCTGCCTCCTGAGTGCTGGGATTAAGACGTGCACCACCACGCCCGGCTTACAAAAATGATTTTTTAATAAAAGAAAAATTATGACTGGATGTGGTGCCGCACACCTTTAATCCTAGCACTCGAGAGGCGGAGGTAGGAAGATCGCTGTGAATTCAAGGCCAGCCTGAGACTACATGGTGAATTCCAGGTCAGCCTGAGCTAGAGCGAGACCCTACCTCGACAAAACAAAAACAAAATTATTAACTTATTTGTGTGTGTGTGTGTTTGCATCCAGCTTACATTGGTAAATGGTTACATTTGGGAATTGAACCTGGACCACCAGATTTTGCAAGCAAGTGCCTTTAACCATTGAGCTGTCTTCCCAGCTCCCAATCCCCAAGGAAAGATTTAAAAAAATAATTTTATTTATTTATTTATTTGAGAGAAAGAGAGGCAGATGGGGAGAGGGAATGGAGAGAATGAGCACTCCAAGGCCTCAGGCCACTGCAAATGAACTCCAGATGCATGCGCCCCCTTGTGCATCTGGCTTACGTGGGTCCTGGGGAATCGAACCTGGGTGCTTAGGTGTCACAGGCAAAAGCCTTAGTTGCTAAGCCATCTGTCCACCCGCTCCCCAAGGAAAATTTTAATAGCAGTTTCTATTGGGTACCAGGAATCTATCCTGCCTGCTTCTACTTTCCTGCACGCTCCAAGTGTGTAACGGTCAGTAGAGTTTTTGTAACAATGGTATAAATTGTAGAGCACCACCCCTGTGCCAGGCCCTGTGTACCTTTTTCTCCTGTATTCCCTCAGCTGCCTTTGGAGACAGACGCTGTCATTATCCTGTGTATTATTTTTCCATGTGACAGAGAGGAAATTTACTTTGGCTCCTGGTTTGGAGGATACAGCCCGTCATGGCAGAGAAGGCATGGTGGAGCTCACAGTGGCAGGAGCTCCTTACCTCTCAGTGGATTTGGAAGCCCAGAGAGCTTGGGCCAGAGCGAGTGTGGGTTATAAACCTCAAGGCCTGCTCTGTGTTGCTCCAGCCCACTCCCACCTCCTAAGGTTCCCCAGCCCTCCCAAAACAGCACCACTGCCTAAGGACAAAGTGTCTAAACCCAGGGGCTGCCGGGGACATTTCCCATCCAGTCTCCAACAGCGTGCTCATAGGTGGCGCCCTGTAAGAACGCGCCCTAGGTCAGGCCACCAGTCAGCAGTAAGTGCATCTCCAGGATTTCACCCCTGGCTTAGGTAGGATGCATCCAGACGTGATGACATTAAGGAGACATGCAACGCGTATTCAGCTGAAGCTTGTCGGGCTGTGTTAGTGGCACATTGCATTCATAGCTGGGGGACTTTATTTCTGGATCCATTCTTCTCTCATTGATTGAAGTGAAGTCAGTTTGCTTTTGGTTTCAGTTTCCCCATCTTTGGGGTAAAGAAAACAAAAGCTCCCATGTACCTGATTCTTTCTGAAGAAAGTGGGATTTTTTTTTGTTTTGATTTGATTTTTGTTTTTTGTTTTTTAATTTAGTTGAGATAGGGAAGGGGGCGGGGAGAGTGTCGGGGCCTCCAGCCACAGCAGATGAACTCCAGATGCATGCACTTACCTTGTGCATCTGGTTTACATGAGTACTAGAGAATAGAACCTGGCTCCTTAGGCTTCATAGGCAAGTGCCTTAACCACTAAGCCATCTCTCCAGCCTCATATGCTTGATTCTTGATACTTACTGACCTGTTTATACATTTATAATAGAAACTTCTGAGCCCAGTGTTATTACCATTTAGTGGGTGATAATGTGGACTGTTAAAAACAACAACAAAACAGTCAGAAAATGTTTGAAAGGCCATGCATGGTAGCACAAGCCTATAATCCCAGCACCAGGGAGGCAGAGGTAAGAGGATTGCTGTGAGTTTAAGTCCACCCTCAGAAGACATAGTAAATTCTAGGTCAGCCAGGGCTAGAGCAAGGTCCTGCCTCAAAAGACCAGAAACAGGATTGGAGCGACAGCTTAGCAGTTAAGATGCTTTAAGGACCCATGTAAGCCAGACGCACAAGGTGACACACGCATCTGCAGTTCAATTACAGTGGCTGGAGGCCGTGGCATACCAACTCTGTTTCTCTCTCCTAAAATAAAAATAAAACTGTTTGAATTTAGGCATTGGACATTCAAATTTACTAACCCTCAGTTCCTACAGCCGTGAAGCAGGGACAGCATTGTGTGCCTTGACCCTTGCAGGGAGGAGCACATGAGTCTCCTAACATCCGGTGACCGAGGTTGACCCAGTCAGAACCTGTTGTCCCCTCTGTATCTCACCTTAGCTCACTCGAGTGAGCTTTAAGTACAGAATGAGGCTTATTTGTCTGCCTTATAAACCCTTTACACATCTTCCTAAAATAAACAAAAACTGGCAAATTTTTAGCTGTCAGACCTGGGAGGAGGGAAGGACCTGAAGCAAAGCGGAAGAGTCCAGGAGGGAATGGGGCCTGAGGGCAGTCTGCCTGCCTTGTTTCTGAACTCACGGCCACTTTCTAGGCATCTCCAGAGAACAACAAAACACTCTACAGAGGTATGGAGACCACGTGCAATCTTAACCTTCCTTCCACTGTGTGGGCCTTTAACTCACCACGAAGGCAGGAACAAGCCAGTGCTAGGACTGTGTTCACTGATAAGTTTTGGTTAATCCAGTGTGGGAAAAGTACTAATAGATTATGTATTAAGAAATAGAGGGCTGGAGAGATGGCTTAGTGGTTAAGCGCTTGCCTGTGAAGCCTAAGGACCCCCGGTTCGAGGCTCGGTTCCCCAGGTCCCACGTTAGCCAGATGCACAAGGGGGCACACGCATCTGGAGTTCGTTTGCAGAGGCTGGAAGCCCTGGCGCGCCCATTCTCTCTCTCCCTCTATCTGTCTTTCTCTCTGTGTCTGTCGCTCTCAAATAAATAAATTAAAAAAAAAAAGAAATAGAAACAGGGCTGGGAAGTTTGTTCATCTCTTTCTGAGTCTAATCTGTAAATTAAACTGAGGCGTAGGTATGTCTGTAGGGAAAAGAGCATGCATGGATCAGCACAGCCCATGGCTGTAGGGTGTCACTGGGAGCCTTGTTACGCATCTGCTGTTAGAGAAGAGGGTGCCGTAGCGCTTCAGTAAGAGACCCAGCTGTTATTAGTGAGATTCCTTGATGGGTCCTCTGGGCACTGAGATCCTGTCAACAAAGGTGAAAGGTGAAGTGGATAAGAGTTCGAGATTTGCTGTGCACCCTAGGTGGGAGACTGTGGCACATAAGAAACGAGAAAGCTGAAATGGCCTTCCTCAGGTAAGAGTCCTGGTACACAATTACCTCATACCTGCTGTTACGGCTCTGTGTTCTCCCTCACTCCCTCCCCCACTCTGTCTCATTGATACTTTTTTTAATATAATTCTTTTTTCAGATAGGCTCTCACTATGTAGCCTAGGCTGGCCTAGAATTCACAATATTCTTGCTCCAGTGTCCTCGGTGCTGGGTTTTCAGATCTGTTACCACTATGGCTAGTTTATAAATGTTTTAAATTGCTGCACATAAGACAAGCACTCAGGAGGCTGAGCTAGAAGGATCACCTTGAGTTCAAGGTCATCTGGGTGGTACAGAGTGAATTCTAGGTCAGGCTGGGCCTCAAAATACCGAATCAAAAAAAATTACAGAATTTATAACTTCACATGGTCATTTGCATCAAGGTGATTATTCTTGTCATCCCTACTTGGGTCAAGTCTCATCATTTATTTGCCCTGTGTATTTTGAAGCTATATTATTAATTATATACAGCTAGAAGGGTTCCTTTATTTAGAAAACATGTAAAATCATATATTCACGATCTAAAGAGTCATTCCTATGTTATTTGTGCCTCTGGCAATGGAGTTGATGAACATGAAGGTTGTAGCTAGCATGGGCCCTCTTTGTAGACACATGAACAATGGCTGTGCAGCCAAGGTAGGAAGAATTTCCTCTCCATGCTTGATTCATACTGTGTGTCAGGAAGGGGATGTTGGTCATGGCTGAGGGGTGGACCTTGAATACACACAGATAAACCTGTTACATGCTGTGTGACTTGAGCAACTCATTTCATCTCTTAAAGCCTCCTCTTTCTCTTCTGTAAAAAAAAAGGGGGGGGGCTGGAGAGATGGCGTAGCAGTTAAGCACTTGCCTGTGAAGCCTAAGGACCCCGGTTCGAGGCTCGGTTCCCCAGGTCCCACGTTAGCCAGATGCACAAGGGGGCGCATGCGTCTGGAGTTCGTTTGCAGAGGCTGGAAGCCCTGGCGTGCCCATTCTCTCTCTCCCTCTATCTGTCTTTCTCTCTGTGTCTGTCACTCTCAAATAAAAAAAAAATTAAAAAAAGGGGGGGGGCATTCACAGCAGTGTGGCCACATTATCAGTGCTGTGACTTTGTGAAGATTAATGCTTTGTACATAGTTAGTATCAAATACATGTGAAGTAATATTGTACCATCACTGCCTTCTTGCACTCCTTACCTGAGCCAGAGCCCAAGCACTCCCTGGGGATGGGTTGTGTTCCCCCACCATGAGCCAGGGTCTGCACTGTGTAGGTATCAGACTAACTGCTCCTCATTCCAGAAGGCTTTTCTCTTTCTTACAGTACAAATATGTTTCATGGTCATGTGGCTGCTCATCATATTCAACTGCTGGTTCCTATACATCCCTTACTTGGCCTGGATGTACCTTGATTGGCGTACCCCAGAGCAAGGAGGCCGGAAATCCACCTGGGTCCAAAGCTGGACTGTTTGGAAGCACTTTAACGACTACTTCCCAATCCGTGTGAGTAGACTCTTCTTCTGAAGTATCATTGTGAGTTGGCCCTTGATCTGTTCACTTGACCTCATGGCCTTTCTTTCACCTGTCAGCTTTTTCCTGTGCAAGGGAGCACGCCTGTAGTCCCTGCTGCGCTCCGGTAATGGAGTACCAGAGCCTTGAGAAGAAAAGCAACAGGGGCTGGCATGGTGGCTCAGTCAGTAAAGCCCCTGCTGTGGGAGTGTGGACACAGGAGTCTGATCCCCAGCACCTGCATACATGCCGGGTGCATGTGGGGGCCTGCCTGTGACCCCAGAGCTCAGCCAGCAGAGCTGCAAGCGCTGTGCTCAAGAGGGGCCCTGCCAATGAGAAATAAGGAGGAAGACACTCAGTGTCAACCTCTGGTCTAGCACACACACACACACACACACACACACACACACACACACACACACAGCTCATGTATGCATACATGCACACTTACCACATTCATACACACACACACACACACTTCATGCATCCGTACATGCACACTTACCACATACGTACGCACACACACACACTTCATGCATCCATACATGCACACTTACCACATTCATACACACACACACACACTTCATGCATCCATACATGCACACTTACCACATTCATACACACACACACACACTTCATGCATCCATACATGCACACTTACCACATACATATGTACACACACACATTTCATGCATGCATACATGCACACTTACCACATACATACGTACGCACACACACACACTTCATGCATCCATCCATGCACACTTGCCACATACACACACACACACACACACACACACACACACACAATTTATTTCTCATGGCTCTGAAATGCGCGAGGTCCAATATCAAAGTGCCAACATCAGGCCAGGGCTTCTAGCTCCACAATTCCATGGTAGATACAGAACAAGAGAGAGTCAGAGAGAGACAAAGGGTCAGACTTGCCCTTTTAGAAGGAACCCACTGCAACAAGAGTAGAGCAGATCTGTTCACTTGACCTCATGACCTTTCTTTCACCCCTCCGGAGCCTTTATCAGCCCCCCACTGCTGCCCTGGGTTCATGTCTCAACACAAGTGTGAGGTGGGCAGGGGCGGGCGCATTCGGATCGTAGCAGAGGGAAAGCCCAGGGAGGTTGGCCGAAGTTATTAAGCAAACTCCAGGCTGAACATTGATAAAATCTAGAGAGAGGGCTCTGGGTTCCGAAATTTGAAGACAGCTCCAGCCCAGGGGAGAAAGTGAGTCATGTTCTCTGATTTTTCTTGATGGAAGAGCTAAACGGGCGCCCTTCTGTTCTCATGAGAAACACTAAAAAGGACCTTTTATCTCCTCCTCTCCCTGCGAATGTGCCGCAGCTCATCAAAACGCAGGACTTGGACCCAGGTCACAACTATATATTTGGATATCACCCCCACGGAATACTTGTGGCTGGAGCCTTTGGAAACTTTTGTACAAGTTACTCAGACTTCAAGAAGCTGTTTCCCGGTTTGAGTGTGTATAGTCACATTCTGCCGCTAGTGTTCGGGTGTCCTTTCTTCCGGGAATATGTGTTAAGTACCGGTAAGTGACGGAAGGTGGCCGATCCTGTGGCCCAAGGGTGCGGGCAGCGCGCACAACAGCCACCTGGGTGACTCTGTAGTTCATCGTGTGCATATTCCTGGCACCAATACTGGACTTAAGTGCCAGGAACTTGTAGAGGGTTTTTTAGCCCCCTCCCCCCTTAGAATTTAGCATTGTGTCTAAAGCCTGAAAATATTCAATAAATATTAATTCAGAAAAATAATGAAGACATATTGTACATCCAGCTGTGGGAAAAATAAGCAACAGATGACCCCTTTGGAGAGGTGCTTCGCGTATCTTTGTGAATATTAGAAATGAAAGCCATCCTCCCTTGTGTCTTGAGGTGACCGCGTGCTGGATTTGTCTTCCTTGATAATACCTTCATTCAGAACACGATGCCCAGGGCTGAGGACGTAGGTCAGTGGTATCGCACTTGTCTAGCATGGACAGGGCATGGTTCTACCCCAGTACTGATGGAAAGGGGAGAAAGGAAACGGAATAGAGGAAGAAAAGGGAAGAGGAGGAGAGGGGTGGTGGTGTTAGGGAGAGTGGAGGTAGAAGGAGGGAGGAGAAGAGAGGGGAAGAGATGGAAAGGAAACAGAAATAACAGTCTATCTACTCTGCTACTCATTTTATCCCCTAGTTTTTTCTTGGTAAGGTCTCACTCTAGCCCAGTCTGGCCTGGAATTCACTATGCAGTCTCAAGGTGGCCTTGAACTCATGGCAGTCCTTCAACCTCTGCCCCCCAAGTGCTGGGATTAAAGGCGTATGCCACCACAGCCAGCAATTTTTTTTCTATTTCTTAAAAATATTTTATTTGTTTCTTTAACTGCAACCAGAGGGAGACAGAGAGAACACACACACACACACACACACACACACACACACACACACACACACACACATACACACACACACGCAGAGGGGAGGGAGATAGAGAGAGAGAGCAATGGAGCGCGAGCATGCCAGGGCCTCGGGCCACTGCAAACTGCATGTGCCACCTGTGCATCTGGCTTTATGTGGGCACTGGGGAATGACACCTGGGTTGTTAGGCTTTGCAGGCAAGCACCTTAACTGCTGAGCCATCTCTCCAGCCGCCTTTTCTGATTTTTGATTTTCTGGGGGTTTTTTGTTTGTTTGTTTTTGTTTTTCAAGGTAGGGTCTCACTCTGGCCCAGGCTGACCTGGAATTCACTTATGTAGTCTCAGGCTGGCCTCAAACTAACAGCGATCCTCCTACCTCTGCCTCCCGAGTGCTGGGGTGAAAGGCGTGCACCACCACGCCCAGCTTCCCTTTTCCAATGTTTGAGTCAGGTTCTCACAATGTAGCCCAGGCTAGCCTTGAACTCCTCCTCCTGCCTGTTCACTTCCCAAGTGCTGGAATTATAGGTGTGCACCACTGTACGTGGCCTTGTCTACTCTGAACCAGAGAAATACTTTGGTTCATGCAGGCATACATTTTACTAATTCTGAGAGTGAAGCCAACCTGAAGTATTTTGAAGATGCTATATAAATATACACAGAAACCTCAGCGTAGGTTGACTGCTCTCATTTCGTCTAAGAGGCTCAATTTGTTTGGATTTCTGATTTGATCAGCTTATCGCCCTTGTACTTCAGCAGCTTACTGGGTATGTTCTACTCACCAGCATTGTGCAGGATAATTACAGCTGCCTTTGCAGTTCCTGACTAAGGAAAAATAAGTGGTCTTTTTGAGAAATTAGAATTTCAGGGTCAGTAAGTGGCATATGTAGAGATAGACTTGCCATAGCCTCCAGTTGTTCATGACTACTTGCCGGTTTCTCCAGGTACTATTGTCAGTAGTAGGAAATCACTAAACCGCACAGCATCAGGATGCATGGCTGGATTGGCAGGTTTTATTTTTTTTCCTTTTTTATTTATTATTTTTTAATAACAACTTCCATGATTGTAAACAATTGCCTCTCTCCCCCCACTTTCCCCTTTGCAACTCCACTCTCCATCATATCCCCCTCCCCATCTCAATCAGTCTCTCTTTTACTTTGATGTCATGATCTTTTCCTCCTCTTATGATGGTCTTGTGTAGGTAGTGTCAGGCAGTGTGACGTCATGGATATCCAGGCCATTTTATGTCTGGAGGAGCATGTTGTAAGGAGTCCTACCCTTCCTTTGGCTCTTACATTCTTTTTGCCACCTCTTCCACAATGGACCCTGAGCCTTGGAAGGTGTGACAGAGATATTCCAGTGCTAAGTACTCCTCTGTCACTTCTTCCCAGCACCATGATGCCATCTGAGTCATCCCAAGGTCACTGCCATCTGAAAAGAGAAGATTCTCTACCCAAAGTGAGAGTAGCATTAATATATGGGTATGAACATTAAGAGAAGTGCTTGCTGGGCAGATTGATGGGCATAGTATATACATTTAGCCAGATAGCGGCAGACGTTACACCCCTAGGGATCATGACTAGCTCTGTTTTAAGTTTTCAGTATCAGGGATGTATTCCCTCCCATGGAGTGGGCCTCCAGTGGATTGGCAGGTTTTATTTCAATTTATGGGTTCATAAGTGGAACTTGGTCCAGTATGGGCAGCTGGACATGCTAGAGGACGCATTAACCCCACAAACTTACCAAGTGATCTGACATCCAGCCACTAAACTACCAAGTGATCTGGCATCCTGACTCTAGAGGGCACACTAACCCCTCTAAAACTACCAAAGGGAAAACTTTCTCCTAATTTTGTGGGCATTGGGTTAGAGTTTTCTAAAATGAAGAAAATTACAGGCAAAAAATTATTTCATTATTTTATTATTTATTATTTAAAGAAAGAAAAGAACCCCAGGCTTGTAGCCATGAAGAATTCGACTAGGGTCTTTAACCAGAAAGCTCTCAACACCACCTCCCTGACCTGGCTTCCTGAGGGTAGCCTTTGGCCCAAGACTCCCTCCTAGCACTTACCTTTCATATAAGAGATTTCTCTGGCCACCATTCCTCTTAAATCCCAACTCTAATCCATTATTCTTGGCTTTCAGTGTCTGTATCACCACGGATCCGCCAGAACTGGCTGTTTCAAGGCTTGTGTTCCTTGCGGTTTACCCATTAAGTCTGGGCAGGTAGATCCAGTCACAACAGCCTCCAGTACATCCAGCAGAGGATTTTAAACTTTATCTTGTGGAGGAAACTTTTTTGTTGTTGTTGTTAGAAAGATCATTCAGAGATCACCTTGGAAATGGGCTGGGGGGGAGTGAACCTGGAGACTGTGATTATGGGACAGGCCTACGATAGTGTTCAGAGAGAGATGACAATGGTTAAACCAGCTCAGCAGCTTGGGCTGTAGAAATTCAGAGGAAGAGATCACTGTGAACAGTGTCAGAGAGGCTCAGCAAGACAAGGTTGGATTCACCCTCAGGGAGGCAGTAGCTATATTTTGTCACTCTTAGGATCTGGCCTGGAGTAGTTCTTGAACGACTCACCTGCCAAGTAGTGGCTGACAGAGAGAAATAAACATGGGAAAAGTGACATTTCTGACCTGGTGACTATGAGTAATGCTCCCGTCCACATGGATTGGTAATGTTGGAAGAGAAATCTTTGAGGGGGAATTAACACACCTGGTTAGGATGCATGGAGCTTGAGATGTCTTGGCATGGGCAAGGGAGAGATGTCCATTGGGCCATTAGAGATACAGGCTTGGAGGCTGAGGAGGATCTTCCAGGAGATGGAATGGGGAGAGCTCAACACCTGCAAGTGGAAGCTGAGTTGAAGGGTGTGGGTGAGGTTAAACAGAAGTAATAAGGAACTGTTCCAGGATGACTTGGAAGTGGAGCCTAAGAGTACTGAGCAGAGGCTGGAGTCAAGCTAGAATAGCCAGGCACCGGGATCCAGAGCCTGGAGTCAAGCTAGGATAGCCAGGCATCGGGATCCAGAGGCTGGAGTCAAGCTAGGATAGCCAGGCATCGGGATCCAGAGGCTGGAGTCAAGCTAGGATAGCCAGCCATCGGGATCCAGAGGCTGGAGTCAAGCTAGGATAGCCAGGCACCGGGATCCGGAGGCTGGAGTCAAGCTAGGATAGCCAGGCACCAGGATCCAGAGCCTGGAGTCAAGCTAGGATAGCCAGGCATCGGGATCCAGAGGCTGGAGTCAAGCTAGGATAGCCAGGCACCGGGATCCAGGGCACAGGAGCATCTCTGCAGAGGAAGAGATTGCACAGACTGCCTCGTACTTGGGGAAAGTTCAAAGCTGTCCAGGCAGGCTCGGGTTCTTTCTTTCACCACCACCTGTCTTTCTCCTAAGAGATAAGGTCATTCAGAGCCAGCGCTGGTGGTGCGTATCTGTAATCCCAGCACTCAGGAGGCTGAGGCAGGAGTACTACAAATTCTAGGCCACCTTGAGTTGGAGGCCAGCCAGGCTACATAGCAAGCCCTTGGAAGAGGCGGGAGGCAGAGGCTGTTCAGAGTCCTGTTAGGATCTTATCTTTCATCTCCTTAGTAGTTAGAAGTCCTAACAAAACTAGCATAGTGTTTGCTGTAAGATCCGAGATAAGGTGTGTCTGTATAAAGCCTATTTAATACACCTGCATGCCTGAAGACACATTCAATCCAGAATGGAAGGAAAGGTAACATACTCAAAAGCAGTCACCAGCTGGGCAGGGAGATGCCCACCCACATTCCCAGCTCCTGGGGGCAGGGGAAAGATGATTAGAAATTCAAGGTCATTCTTCACTGTATAGCAAGTTTGAGATCATCCTGGATTACACAGACTTTGTCTCCATAAAATATAAAAATTTAAAAATAAAGCAATTGTCTCTGGCCTGTAGGTCATGACTAGCTTGTCTTTTTTGTTTGTTTGTTTGTTTTGTTTTCCAAGGTAGGATCTCACTCTAGCTCAGACTGACCTGGAATTCACTATGGAGTCCCAGGCTGGCCTTGAACTCATGGCGATCCTCCTTCCTCTGCCTCCTGAGTGCTGGGATTAAAGGCGTGCGCCACCACACTGGGCTCTAGCTTGTGTTTTTATTTTATTTTATTGACAACTTCCATAATTGTAAACAATATCCCATGTATTTTCCTCCATGCACCAGGGTAGATTCAAAACCTGAAAATTAAAATCTTTAAGTAATTTTATGTGGAAAAACAATGTATAGACTGAACAGCTGTGGAACTATTGTAAGTGGGCTAGTCATTAAAGACAGAATGTGTGTTTTCGGCCATGTCACCATCTGACAAATGAGCTAGGTTAGTTACTAAATAATGGAATTAAAAAAATATTTTATTTATTTATTTGCAAGCAAAGAGGGAGAAGAGGGATGGGCAGAGAGAATGAGCACACCAGGCTTCTAGCTGCCGCAAACAAAAGGTGCATGTGTCACTTTGTGCACCTGGCTTTTGTGGATACTGTGAACCAGGGTTGTTAGGCTTTGCCGGCAAAGTGCCTTAAATGCTAAGTCATCTCTCTAGCCCTAATGTCTAAATTTTCGAAATAATTTCCAGTATAAGTCCAGGTTTGGAAAATAAGAATAGACTATGTCAAAACAGGCCTGTGTGCTCAGAAGAGCCACTGCTGGAGGGGACGCTGTTTGGCCTTGTGCTGGGATCTGCCAGGGTCACGATCAAGGTCACCACGTAGAGCTGCTCGGGCTGTGCACTGAAGAGACTTAGAAAACAAAACGATGGAGGCGAGTGACGTTGAATAGTGCGGCCAAGTGATAGCCCAAGCTCCGAGCAAGTGACCATTTGAAGACCAGACCGCCACTTGCCTAATGATAGATCTCGTTGCTGGAATACATTACCAAAAAATGGCTATGAAAAATAAATTACATGCCATCTGTTTGTAATGATAGCTCATGCCTGTTACCGTAGCACTCATGAGATGGAGGAAGGAGGATCAGGAGTTTAAGGCCAGCCTTGGCTACATAGTTGACTTAGGAAACCCTGTCTCAAGAAACAAAAACAAAGAAAAAAGGTAAGCAGCAGTGTAGGAAACTGTCAGCCACACACTGTTCCACAGAGAGTATTCCAGAAACTATTGAATTCTTCAGGTGGAGTGACTAGTTGCACTTTCTGTTTTCCTCACCAGGGCTCGTCTCCGTGTCTAGGAGGAGCGTGTCCTATGTGCTGAGCAAGCAGGGCGGTGGAAATGTCTCGATGATTATCCTCGGGGGGGCACAGGAGGCGCTGGTGTCCAACCCGGGAAGGTTCACGGTGTTCATCAGACAGCGGAAAGGCTTCGTCAGACTTGCCTTGATCCATGGGTAAATGGCTTCTCTTGCCTTTTGTTTTTATTTTGGATGTTTACCAACAGAGTCTCACTATATAGTTCAGGCTGGCCTGGAACTCACTAAATAGCCCAGGCTAGCCTTGAACTTAATGACGATCATCCTGCCTTAGGCATGTATTATGATTATAGGCATGAGCCATCATGCCTGGCCACTTAGTAAGTGGCTTTTTTGTTTAAAATAACTAGGTCATGGCCTCACGGTGCCTGACACTACCTACACAAGACCATCATAACACTAGGATGAGATCATGACATCAAAATAAAAGAGACACTGATTGAGATAGGGAGGGAATATGATGGAGAATGGAGGGGAGGTGGGGGGGAGGGAAGGTATTATTAGCTTGAGATGTTGTTTATAATCATGGAAGTTGTTGATAAAAATTTGAAAAAAAAAATAACTAGGTCATGGGCTGGAGTGTTGGCTCAGCACTTAAGGCATATGCCTGCAAAGCCCAACAACCTAGGTTTGATTCCCCATACCCATGTAAAGCCAGATGCACAAAGTGGTGCATATATCTGGAGTTTGTTTGCAGTGGCTCAGGCCCTGGTGTGCCCATTCTCTCTCTTTCTCCTCGTTCTCTCTGTTTGCAAATAAATCAATAAATAGGTCAAGAAGGATACAACACTATTAAATGAACACTAAGAATCAAAGCAAATTTTATAGACCTTAAAGTCCTCTGCTAAGTCAATCTTAAAATTGAAACAGGTGCGGACTACTTAGAGATGGGATATGACCTTTCTACTAAGGTATCTCGATGTTGCAGCATGTGGCAATTAATAAGAACAATGACAGAAACCAAAATCTTACAAAGTCATTTTAACTTTACAGTCCATGCATAAGGACAAATAAAAAAGAGGTTTACTGGAATGTTAGTTGTTTAAAGAATAAAATTATGAAAATGGCTAGCTTGTTGAAGGCTTCAAGTACTGCAGTAGCTGTGTGCCCAACGTGAAAGTGGCAGAGAAAGGGTTGGGCACTGTATTAGCTACTCGTTGTTGTGACAAAAAATACCTAACAAAGGCAATTTAAGGAAGGCAGGGGCCATTTGGGCTCACGGTGTGAGGGGCCACGGCCCATCAGGGCAGCAGGTGTGCGGGGCAGGCGGGCGCTGTGTGTGGGCAGTCAGGATGCACAGAGCGGCGTCGGTGCTCGGCTCGCCTTCTCATTTCCATTCAGTCTGAGAACCCAGCCCCTGGGATAGCAGTGCTCACATTTCAGGGTGACTTTTCCTTCCTCACTTAAACCTCTGGAAATACCCTCACTGACCCACCTCTGGGCCTCATTCCAAATCACATCAAGTCGAGAAGGAAGATTAACCCTTACAGGGGCATATAAGAATTGGAGTGGGTGGGCCGGAAAGGATACCTTAATGGTTAAGGCACTTGCTGCAAAGCCAAAGGACCCACATGCAATTCCTCAGGACCCATGTTAGCCAGATGCACAAGGGGACACACACATCTGGAGTTCGCTTGCAGTAGCTGGAGGCCCTGGCATGCCCATTCTCTCTCTCTCTCTGCCTATTTCTCTCTCTCTTAAATAAAGGAATATAAAATAATTTTTAAAAAAGAATTGGGGTTGGGGGTTGTTAGGAAAGTCAGATAGACAAAATAATTTAAATTCTGTCATTTAAGTTGAACATTCTTCATTTGCAGCGCCAGTTTGGTCCCACTGTTTTCTTTTGGTGAAATTGAACTTTTTAAGCAAATTAACAACACCAAAGGCTCATGGCTTCGAACCATACAAGATATAGTGCGCAAGTACACGGGGTTGGCTTTGCCAATATTTTATGGCAGAGGAATTTTCCAGTACAATTTTGGAATAATGCCATATCGGAAACCAATCCACACTGTTGGTATGTACATAAGTAAATAAAATTCTTATATTAGAAAGTTATATTTTTTGTCACTGATTGAGGTGCTAATAATGCAAGAGAAGTAGCTTTGATTGTGAATGTCCTAAAGTAATAATTTGTGGATAAATTGAATTTTAATTACAGTAAATTTATTCAAAATATTTTTATTTATTTATTTATTTATTAGAGAGAGAGAGAGAATGGGCACACCAGGGTCTCTAGCCACTGCAAACAAACTCCAGATGCATGTGCCAACATGTACATCTGGTTTATGTGGGGTTTGGGGGATTGAACCTGGGTCCTTAGGCTTCACAGGTAAGCACCTTAACCACTAAGCCATCTCTCCAGCCCCTACAATATGCATTTTATGCATGAACTATCTCTTCTTTATATTTGATTAGGAATTGATTATTTTCAAGAATTCTGCCATTGAACTACAGGTAGAATCCAATTTGAGAAATAAAGTTGCTAATACTCTGTAATAAATCCATTTCTCAGCACCAGCCTTCTGTATGTAGCAGGGCAGTTTCTTGCCACTGAAAATGAACCACAGATGCATATGCTACTTTGTGCATCTGGCTTTATGTACCACTAACTACATATACTTGCGTGTGTGTGTGTGTCTGTGTGTGTGTGTGTGTGCACATATTATACATATTCTAGTATTGACTGCTTTTATTTGAGGGAATTGAGAGGGGGTGGAGGAGAGTGGAGATTGAAAAAGACAGGGTGGAGCCCAGCCTGGGGACGTACCTATAATTCCAGCTACTCAAGACAGTAAGGGAGAAGAATCTTTAGGCAAAGCCAGCTGGTCAACAGACTAAGTCCTGATCTGAATAAGTAAAAAAGTAATTGAACAATAAATGCCAGGAACACAGTAATTATCTCCTAATGTTTAGAAGAGACAGGTAAGTTCAAAATGAGGAAGTGCTGAGCCCTGTAGAATGAATTAAGAGTGTCCTTTGTACATAACTGGAAGGAATATCTTTTTACATTTTTTATTGATAGCTTCCATAATTATAGACAATAGACCATGATAATTCCCTCCCCTCCCCCACTTTCCCCTTCACAAATCCACTCTCCATCATGTCCCCTCCCTCTCTCAATCAGTCTCTCTTTTATTTTGATGTCTTCGTCTTTTCCTCCTATTATGGTCTTGTGTAGGTAGTGCCAGGCACTGCGTGGTCATGGATATCCAGGCCATTTTGTGTCTGGAAGACTGTACTGTAAACAGTCCTATCCTTCCTTTGGCTCTTACATTCTTTCTGCTACCTCTTCTGTAATGGACCCTGAGACTTGGAGGGTGTGATAGAGATGTTTCAGTTCCTAAACTCCTCTGTCACTTCTTCTTAACACTATGGTGCCTTTTGAGTCATCCCAGAGGTCACCGCCATCTGAAAAGAGAAGCTTCTCTAACCCAAAAGTGAAAGTAGCATTAATATATGAGTATGAATGTTAAGAGAAGTGCTTACTAGGCAGTTTGTGAGCACAATATATACATTTAGCCAGACACCAGCAGGCATTACACCCCTAGGACTCATGACCTCACCTGTAATAGGTTTTCACTACCAGGCATGTATTCACTCCTGTGGAGTGGGCCTCCAGTCCAATTAGTGAGCAGTTGATTTCCCCTATAACAGACATGCCACTATTGTACCTGTTGGCTCATCTGGCCTGTCTGGCCAGATGTAGGGCTTGCAGTGTCCACTGTTATTTATCTCCACTGATGTGACTTTTCTCTCCCATAGGGCTGCATGCAGCATAGCTTTTTCCAGCTCTGTCAGCTGGTTTATAGGGAGAAGGTTTTCAGCTCAGCCTCAGCAGGATTTCTCAGTGACCTTGCTGCCCAAGTATCTGGAGTCTTTAGCAATAGGCTCTTACCATTCTGTTATGATTTGAAACCTTTTAAAAACCAAGCTAAGAATCTGAAAATGCCATTAAGCTCCAGCAGTCGTGATCTTGGATGGAAGGAGCAGGAGTGAGATATGGAGGGCAGCCTGACTGGGAAACCTGGCCTCAATGTGTGTGCTGCAAGATGCTTATTTACTTGACATAAACAAGTTGAACATAGAGTATTTACAATTCTACAAACCAGAGTCAAGCGACATGTCACTCCGATGCCACAGGGAATGAACACAGTATGTCACTGAAGTAATATTTGGACTATGTTCCTTTCTATTTTCACACTCTAATGCCTGTGCTTTCTAGCGTCCTTGTTCCTATTTTAAGCCAAAACACGTATAGCCCTGACTTTTCTTTTACTGTCTTCATAACTCAAGCTCTCCCACCCCAGGAAAGATTCAGGCAGCATCCAGGGTGCCAAGTTATTCTGTAGCTCCCCATTCTACTTAATTAGGACTTTATGAACTTGCCAGGTCTATTGGCAAAGACGTGTAGTCCCAGCTACTCGGGAGGCTGAGGCAGGAAGACCACAAGCTCAAGGCCTGTCTGTAATAAAACAAAAAGGAACAAGCAGCCCCCCCCCCCCCCCAGTTTCTGTAGTCTCTACCTCTTGTCAGAAGAACTCTGAAGAGACTGACTGTATTCATTTGGAGTTGACCCTTCATCTATAATCTTAGCTGTATCCAGTGAAGCCCTGATTCTCCATCTTGTAGTTTCCCTACATATCTTTAAGACCACTCTTTCTCAGTAACCTCAGGAGTGTTCATTCCATCTCCCTGATTCTCACTAACAGAGCAATGACTCAATCTGATGCCCTGTCCTTTGAATACCTTTAAAAATATGTTTTGACTCAATCCAAAGTGCCACCCTCAGGTTGCAGTTACCTTCTCTTCATGGTTCCCGTAGCCAGTGTCCTCACTAAACCGTCAGTTTCCTCCTCGTCTTCCACCACAGTCCTTTCTTCATGTTGAAGCGGTTCACTCTCAATAGGCATGCACTAAGCAGAGGCTACAGCACATGTTTTTACATGTTTTACAAATACATGCCTGTCACTTACATATTTTGTATAAGGCAAACAGAATAACCACTACACTATGGAAACATTTGCATATTTTATGAATGCCATTATCACTTTATCAAAATATAATAAAATGGGCTAGGAGATGGTTCAATGGGAAAAGTACCTGCCATGCAGAGAGAGGGGCCTGAGTTTGGCTCCCCAGCACTCATGTAAAAGCCCAGGTG
Organism: Jaculus jaculus; assembly: GCF_020740685.1. NCBI lineage: Eukaryota > Metazoa > Chordata > Mammalia > Rodentia > Dipodidae > Jaculus > Jaculus jaculus. The sequence continues at coordinate 10,214,085 of NC_059105.1, read as the reverse complement.
AGGGGCTGGAGAGATGGCTTACCAGTTAAGGTGCTTGCCTGCAAACCTTCAGGACCAAGGTTCAGTTCCCCAGAACCTATGTAAGCCAGATTCACATGGTGGTACGTGCTTCTGGAGTTTGTTTACAGTGGCTAGAGGCCCTGGTGTGCCTATTCTGCCCCTCTCTCCCCCTCTCTCTGTCTCTCTAAACAATAAAAAAAAAATAAAATATTGGGCTGGAGAGATTGCTCAGTGGTTAAGGCATTTGCCTGCAAAGCCTAACGACCCGTCCCCAGGGCCCACATAAGCCAAATAAACAAAAGTACACGTGTGTCTGGAGTTCTTAAAAATAAAATAAAATAAGATATTTGAAAAGGTGAGGTATGGTAATGACACTGTAATCCTACTTTGGGCAAGCAGACAGGAAGATCTCTAAAGCTCGCTATATAGCTAGTCCAGCTGAATCAGTGAGCTCTCAGTTCAGTGTGGGACCCTGTCTCAAAAAGTAACTGAGGGGGCTGGAGAGATGGCTTAGCGGTTAAGCGCTTGCCTGTGAAGCCTAAGGACCCTGGTTCGAGGCTCGGTTCCCCAGGTCCCACGTTAGCCAGATGCACAAGGGGGCGCACGCGTCTGGAGTTCGTTTGCAGAGGCTGGAAACCCTGGCGCGCCCATTCTCTCTCTCTCCCTCTCTCTGTCTTTCTTTCTGTGTCTGTCGCTCTCAAATAAATAAATAAATAATAAAAAAATTAAAAAAAAAAAGTAACTGAGGAAGACCCCAGTGTTGACCTCAGGCCTCAACATGCATGCATATGTGTTCATGTGCACCTCTGCCCACACACATGTGGAGACATGTGTTAACACATGTGTTGACACATACACATGCCTCCCCAAATCAATCAATCAATAAGCAAAAATTTAAAAATACAATGAAGCACTCACATATGAGGTATTTCATTACATAATAAGATGAAAAATGAATTTCAATGTCATGTACCTCAGGGAGAGAGTAAAGAAGTTTAGACTTGCAAAAAAATTGTGTAAAGCATTGTTTTCTTTGTCTCCATATGATGGAGCCTCACAAGACCAGAGTCTGCTCTGATTTCTTCTTTATGTGTTTGTGTTCCTGGCATCCACAGTGTAGAGGTTCAGTACAGGTTGTGACTAAGCAAACTAGTCGTTCATGGTGCCTGACCATATTATTCCTGAGTTTCTAGGAACGGGGTAAAGGCACACTGGAGATGTTAAGATAGATATACAAGTTCAAGGGTGAGAGCCAGGGCACGGGGAGTGCTGAGAAGTGGCATGCTTGGACAAGAAAGTAAGGTACAAAAGAAACAATACGGTGAAAGAAGAAAATTCATATTTCCAAGTCTGTGCTGAGTTGACTCTTTCAACCTTTCTTGAATTTTATGACATCCAGAAATGGTCTGTAAGTAATGAAGTCTACACCTATGCACTTTTCTCCTGGCCTCACTGGCTGTGAATGTACACATGTGGGTATCCAGAGAAGCCTAGTTTCTACATGCTTTAAATGGTCTTCCATGGTTAACACTTTACTCTCTCTCATTATTCCTGATTACCTTAATGTGTTCCTGTGGTAGTTTGAATAGATCCCCCCCCCCCATATATTCAGCATTCCATTAGTTTTTAGTTTGGATCTGCAGCCACCTGGCTGGAGGTGGTATTACTGGATGGATCTTAAAGGTGTGGTGGTGGGTTTGAAATTCCAATCTAAAGATATGAAAAGTATGCCTGGCTGGAGTTCCTGAAGTGTGCTGTGTGGTGTGGCTTCTCTCTCTCTCTTTCTTTCTCTACTGGTCCTTTGAGAGGGGCCCAGCTTCTTCTACCATGATGGAACTTCCCCTAGAGCTGTAAGCTCAATAACTATCCCTTCCTACATAACTGTGCCTGGTCTGGAAGTTCAGCTCAGCAAACCTGAAGATGTCTTCTGCAGTCTCTCTTAAAAACATGAGCATTTTCGGGCTGGAGAGATGGCTTAGCAGTTAAGCACTTGCCTGTGAAGCCTAAGGACCCTGGTTCGAGGCTTGATTCCCCAGGACCCACGTTAGCCAGATGCACAAGACGGCGCACGCATCTGGAGTTCGTTTGCAGTGGCTGGAAGCCCTGGCATGCCCATTCTCTCTCTCTCTCTCTCTCTCTCTCTCTTATCTGCTTCTTTCTCTCTCTGTCTGTTGCTCTCAAATAAATAAATAAACAAACAAAAAGAACATGAGCATTTTCTTCCATAATGTCAGAATAGTTTGGGGAAACATCCCAGCAATTTCCTTGCTAGCAGTGGCTTTTGCTTTTTGTTTGGTTGGGAACAGTAATTTTTTCCCTGAGAAGATCATAGGCTACCTTCACTCCTCATGTCTCTATAACCTCCTTCAGGCTGGAGCAGGTTTTTACTCCCCGTTGTCTTTGTGGTGTGAGCAGTGATGCCCGTCACTGGGCAGTTGTCTCGTGGAGTGTCCTCGGCGTGGACAGCGCGCGCACTGTGGCTATGACCCGGTTAGCATGCGGAGCGACACTCCCACGGAAATGGCCTGTGCCTCCCGGTGCACGGCCTCAGGGGCACGTGGTGTCACTTTGTCTCACGGTGGTCATTCCTCTCACTAGTCTGGTCATTCGGGCAAGGTGTTTGTCTGGTTTCTGTACTGGAAAGGAAACATTAAGGGTCTCTCCTCTGCATTCCTGGATGTGTCTTACTTTCTTCCCCAGCACCACTTTTTCTCTTTAACTCTCATGCTTAAAATCTGTATTAAAACCCCTTTGAATGAACTTCACCTGTGCTTTAAAAATAAAGGAAAAGGGCTGGAGGGATGGCTTAGCGCTTAAGGCGTTTACCTAGGAAGCCAAAGGACCCAGGTTCTATTCCCCAGGACCCACGTTAGCCAGGTGCACAAGGGGGCGCATGCGTCTGGAGCTCTTCTGCAGTGCCTGGAGGCCCTGGTGTGCCCATTCTTCAATTAAATAAATAAATAAAAATAAAATATTTAAAAATAAAGGACAAGCAAACATTCTAGTTGGGTGTACATGCCCGAAACTCCAACACTGGGAGGTAAAGGCAGGAGGGCGTGAGAGTTCTAGGACAGTCTGGACTATTCAAACAGAAAACAGCCAAGTACATTCATATTTCTCTCCGCTTAAGTAGTAACCTGGAAGCATAACTTGCAGATGTGCAATTATCTGATTCCTCATCACATTTTACTTCATGCTTTTTATTTATTTTGAGAGAGAAAGAGAGGGGAAGAGAGAGAGAATGGGCGCACCAGCACCTCCAGCCACTGCAAACGAACTCGAGACGCGTGCGCCCCCTGTGCATCCGGCTCTGTGTGGGCAATGGGGAATGGAACTTCCGTAGTTGGGTTTTGCAAGCAAGCGCCTTAACTGCTGAGCCATCTCTCCAGCCTGGTTTCATGATTTTTATTTCTATTTATTTATTAGAGAGAGGTAGAGGGAGAGAGACAGAGTTTGGACACTCCAGGGCCTTCTGCCACTGCAAACAAACTCTAGACTCATGTGCCCCTTTGTATATCTGGCTTTCTGTGGGTACTGGAGAATAGAACCTGGACGGACAGGCTTTGCAAACAAGTGATTTTGCTGAGCCATTTCCTCAGCCCCCATTTCATGGTTTTTAAAAATTATTTCTTATATCTATTTTAAAACTTTTATTTACTAAGAAAAGAGAGAGGAAGACAAAATGGGTGTGCCAGGCCCTCTAGCCACTGCAAACAAATTCAAGATACATGTGCCTCCTTGTGCATCTGACTGACATGGGTCCTGGACAATCAAACCTGGGACCTTTGGCTTTGTAGGCCAGTGCCTTGACCACTAAGCCATCTCTCCAGTCCTATTTCTTATATTTTTATTCATCATAGCCCATACATTATTTAGAATTCTTTTTTTCTATTTTTATTTATTTTGACAATTTCATGTGTGTATATATATATATATGTTTTGATCACATTTACCCCCAGTTCCTCTCTCCTGTCCGCATCCCCTGACCCTCTCCTTCCTTACAACTAGGCCTCCATCTGCCTTCATGGCTTTCTTTTTTATGAGTTCAGTTAGGGTTGTTTATACCTGATGATCTTAATATTCATTGATAATTAGCATCAATCAGTAGCCAGAGTTTCAAACTAATGACTTCCAAACTCCAATATTCCTTCTCTGTTTACTAGTTGTCATTTTTACCATGAAGAGAGCTGTTCTTCCAACTAGTGGATGGTTTGAGCTGCAGATTCCCAAACAGGCCAGTGGACTGCACCTTCCTGGGGCACAGCAGAGGCTCTGGCCCCACTTCCTATGACCTCCAGGCCCTTCTGGCTGCCCTACTCATTGCTGAGCCTGTCTCTGCATATGGATGTATTAGAATGTCTGTTTCATTTTTATTCTGACAGTGACGTTGAAAAATACAAACACTGCCATTAAGAAATTGGTTCTTGGGCTGGAGAGATGGCTTAGCGGTTAAGCACTTGCCTTTGAAGCCTAAGGACCCTGGTTTGAGGCTCGATTCCCCAGGACCCACGTTAGCCAGATGCAAAGGTTGTGCATGCATCTGGGGTTTGTTTGCAGTGGCTGGAGGCCCTGGCATGCCCATTCTCTCTGTCTCTCTCTCTCCACCGCTTTCTCTCTCTGTCACTCTCAAATAAATAAATAAAAATAAACGAAAATTGGGCTGGAGAGATGGCTTAGCGGTTAAGTGCTTGCCTGTGAAGCCTAAGGACCCCGATTCGAGGCTCGATTCCCCAGGACCCACGTTAGCCAGATGCACAAGGAGGCACATGCATCTGTAGTTCGTTTGCAGTGGTTGGAAGCCCTGGCGCGCCCATTCTCTCTGTGTGTCTCTTTCTTTCTCTGTCTGTCACTCTCAAATAAATAATAAATAAAAATTAACAAAAAATAAATAAACAAAAATTTTTAAAAAAAGAAATTGGTTCCTGGGCTGGAGATGTAGCTCAGTGGTAGAGCACTTGCTTAGCATGCACAAGACTCTGGGTTTAAGCCCCAGCAACAAGGAAGAAAGTCAAGAAGAAGAGGAGGAAAAGGAAGGGGAGGGAGGGATTGGTTCTTGCCACCGCATGGTGTGTTGGCTTGTGGCTGATGTGGGTTGCAGCAGTGCACAGATGAAATGCATTTATTGCACATCATGCGCTTGGCTGGAGGAAGCGTGAGGTTTGAGGCCTGACCCAAGTGACTGTGAATGTTTTATTTTCTCCTCTGAGCCTCCGATTTCCCGCTGTGGCAGAGGAGGTAAGGATAGCTGCCCTGTCCTCTCTGGGCTCTTTCGGGGATTGCCCAGGGTGTTCTCAGGTAATGTGGCTGAAACAGGTATAATTCCCATAACTGAATCAGTGCTTTCATCTCCTTCAAGTGCTTGCTTAGAAACAAAATGAGGCCAGGCATGGTGACGCATGCCGGTATTCCCAGCCCTTGGAAGATAGAGATAGGAAGACTGCTACAAATTCAAGGCCAAACCGAGCATGGCGGCACACACCTTTTAATCCCAGCACTTGTAAGGCAGAGGTAGAGGATCCCTGTGAGTTTGAGGCCAGCCTGAGACTACATCGTGAATTCCAGGTCAGCCTGGAGTAGAGTGAGACCCTACCTTGAAAAAAAAAAGAAAGTTCAAGGCCAGCCAGAGCTGAGTAGTTAGATCCTGTCTCAAAAAACAAACAAACAACCTAATATGGGACTGAGGCTGTAGCTGAGCTAGTTGAATGCCCACATAACAGCACTAAACCCTGGGTTCCAACCTCAGCACCGACATATGCAGCAAGGTGGTTCACAACGACGATCCTACCACTGGGAAGTGGAGGCGGAAGAAACAGAAGTTCAAGGCTAGGGCTGAAGAGATGGCTCAATGGTTAAGGTGCTTGCCTGGGAAGCCTAAGGACCCTGGTTCAATTCCCTAGTCCCCACATAACTCAGATACACAAGGTGGTGAGTGTGTCCGTAGTTGGTTTTCAGTGGCTGGAAGCCCTGGCATGCACGTTCTCTCTGTGTGTGTCAAATAAAATAAAGTTCAAGGCTATTCTTGGCTGTGCACTGAGTTCAATGCCATCCTGGGATACACTAGACCCCGCCTCAAAAAAAAAAAAGCTCTAATAATGCTCATGTATATTAACGTACATTCATGTGCTTTTGTACCCAAAATGTTAGAAATTACTGAATACAGATGAGGGGGTGTGCAAGTGCTTGTTGGTATTATTCCTTTGGGTCTGAATTTTAAGTAGAAAAGATGGAGAAGGGAATGTACTTTAGTTTAATAACACTGACTGGAAACCACATGAGGGCAAAAGTAAACTACTGTTTCAAATCTTCATAATATACAGCTGGGGGAATAGCAGGTGGAGGGATGTCTGAAGTACGAGGAGAGGAAAGGAACTTAATTTCAAGTTTTATTTACAAAATGGAAATAATGTTAGAGGGACTAATGCCGAGGAGGTGACACTCCATCTCTGTCCCTTTAGGTCCCCGGGTAGGCTCAAGCATCCCAGGGACATGGGTCAGATGAGTAGAAGGAGTGAGGTTTGTTACGTATATGGTGCCCATGGAAAATGAGGAGCCACAGAAGTGAGCAGGGGACAGCTTATGCCCTCAGTTGACCAAAGAAAAAGTAAAGTACATACCATTTTATTTTAGCAAGGCCCACACAGATAAATCTTGGCCTGGCTTCCCATCTCTGAGAATAAGAATGTTTCTTCCTGGCCAGGCATGGTAGCATACAGCTTTAATCCCAGCTCTCAGGAGACAGAGGTAAGAGGATTGCTGTGAGTTCAAGGCCAGCCTGAGACTGCATAGTGAACTCTAGGTCAGCCTGAGCTAGAGACCCTACCTCGAAAAAACAAAAACAAACAAACCAGAATATTTCTTCCTGATATAGGAGGTCATCATTTATTTACATGGGAGTTTTACTTCCTGCTTTTAGGAAGAAAGGGGGAGACCAGAATACCCCTCTTGGACTATAGATGTACCATCTTTAGTTTAGAGATACCATTTCTAAGTGCCTTTTGTTCTAAATAATCCCTGTCCCAGAGTGACGTATTGTACAGCATATTTTGGACACCTCAGTGGCTATCATGACATAATTAACTACTTGATGAATATTCACAAGTGAGCATGTATGTACCTCTGCATGCATACTTACACATACATGCATGCATGCATGTACTAAGTCACATGGGAAACCCTTTGATCTTCCACCAGGGTTCCTCTGGCACCTAAGTTTCTATTCTTTGCTCAGTTATTTATTTATTTATTTATTTGAGAGCAACAGACAGAGAAAGAGGCAGATAGATAGATAGATAGATAGATAGATAGATAGATAGAGAGTGAGAGAGAGAGTGAGAGAGAGAATGGGTGCACCAGGGCCTCCAGCCAGCCACTGCAAATGAACTCCAGACACGTGCGCCCCCTTGTGCATCTGGCTAACGTGGGTCCTGAAGAATCGAGCCTCAAAGCGCTTAACTGCTAAGCCATCCTTCCAGCCCCCTAAGTTTCTATTCTTCACAACCCTATTTGTCCACAACCCCCCTGCCTGTTCTTTCCCCAGCAGTATGTCTTAAGAATGGGAAGTTCCTACGTAGGAGGACGGTGAGATGCACAAACTGTGGGATCTAACCACTGAAATGCAGGACATAGGCGGGTTTATTTTGAAAGGTCTGAACTTCACCTCTGGGAGAAGCCAGCACGCTTTTCCGAGCCCTCCTGCCCCTGTGTCTACTGGCCGCAGAGCACCCGTTCTCTGTGGCATAGCGCTGGGTGTGGCGACGGGAGCAGGCCGCGATAGAAGGCCTCAGATGCAGCAGTGGGGCAGAGCAGTGACAGATGTGACCAAGCTGGCCATGCCTGGTGTCTCCAGGGCGGGGAAGTTGTTTCTACGAACAGCCTGATGCAGCTGTCTCTGCCGTTGCGTTCCAAAAAGGGATTTTGCAGCCATTTGCAAATAACTTAGTCTGTGGAAAGCATTTCCCCCCGTCTCCTTAGCAGTATAAAAATCTGCTTGTTTGTTTGTTTGTTTCCAAGGTAGGGTCTCACTCTAGCCCAGGCTGACCTCGAATTCACTTTGTAGTTCCAAGCTGGCCACAAACTCACAGTGGTTCTCCTACGTCTGCCTCCCAAGTGCTAGGATCAAAGGTGTGTGTAGCCCCGTGCCTGGCTAAAACTCTGCTGTTTTTTTTGATGAGAGAGAGAGAGAGATTTGGCACACCAGGGCCTCCAGCCACTGAAGTTGAACTCCAGAAGCATGCACCACCTTATGTGCATGTGCAACCTTGCACGTTTGTGTCGCTGTGCATCTGGCTTACATGCGACCTGGAGAGCTGAACATTAGATGTCGCAAGCAAGCGCCTTATCCACTATGCCATCTCTAGCCCTAAAAGTTTGCTTTTTATGCAAAGAGAACCAGTCTTCTAAGGGTTACAGGGGTCCTTTTTAAAGACTTATGAGTTCAAAACTCAGTTCAGAACAGTTCTAGGTAAATCTCACTCAACTGAACTTAGTAAGGGCTAAGTGAAAACTTATAATACTGTAGTGGTTTGAATGTAAAATGTCCCCCGTAGCTTCAAGTGTTTGTGATTCTGCCTTGTACTTAATCCCCAATTGGTGAAGTCTTCTGGAAATGGAAGCCTGGTTGGAGGTAGTGTGTCACTTGGGGTGGACTTTGAGGTTTATTAGTCTGTCCCATTGGGGATTCAGAGCTAGCTCGTTCAGTAAATTTCCCTCCTGCTACTGTGACAAGATGTGATGCCTGGGGTGCCTGCTCTGCCATGCTTTCCCCATCATGATCAAACTTCACTCACAAAAATGTAAGCTAAGGGCTGGAGAGATGGCTTAGCGGTTAAGCACTTGCCTGTGAAGCCTAAGGACCCCGGTTCGAGGCTCGATTCCCCAGGACCCACGTTAGCCATATGCACAAGGGGGTGCACGCGTCTGGAGTTCATTTGCAGTGGCTGGAGGCCCTGGCGCGCTCATTCTCTCTCTCTCTCTCTCTCTGTCTATCGGCCTCTTTCTCTCTCTGTCTGTCACTCTCAAATAAATAAAATAAACAAAAAATATTTTTTAAAAAATGTAAGCTAAAAAACAAACCCTTTTCTCCCATAAGCTCTTCTGACTGGGTGTTTTGTCCCAGCAACAAGAAGGCAACTGTTTATAAATACCAACTTTTCTGCCTTCATCCCTCCCCCATCCTCCCTCCCTCCCACTTTCCTTCCTGCCTACTTTTTGGTTGGTTGTCTATGTACACTGGTAGAGAGAGAGAAAGAGGAGACAGAGTACGGGCACGCCAGGGCCTCCGGCCACTGTAAACAAACTCCAGATGCATGTGCCACTTTAGGCATCTGGCTTTACATGGGCACTGGGGTATCGAATTTTGGTTGTTAAGCTTTGCAAACAAGTACCTTTAACCACTGACCCATCTCTCTAGCACCCGTTTGATGGTATTTAATGGTGAATTCCAACATTTAGCAGCATATGAGAGAAACAGGCTCTCCTGGGATCCTTAGGCTTCGCAGGCATGCGCCTTACCAGCTAAGCCATCTCTTCTGTCCTATCACTTTTTCTAAAATAAATTTTATTTTTATTTATGGGGGTGGGTTGAGAATGGGTGTGCCAGGGGTCCTCTAGCCACTACAAACTAACTCCAAGCCAGGCGTAGTGGCACACACCTTTAATCCCAGCACTCAGGAAGTTGAGGGAGGAGGCTTACCATGTGTTCAAGGCCACCCTGAGACTACATAGTGAATTCCAGGTCAGCCTGGGATAGGGCGAGAAATTAAAAGTAACTCCTGATATATGCACCACCATGTGCATCTGGATCTGGCTTACATGGGCACAGGGGAATCGAACCTGGGTCCTTAGGCTTCACAGCAAGCACCTTAGCCACTAAGCCATCTCTCCAGTCCCCCTTCCTTCTTATTCTTTCGAGGCAGGGTCTCATTCTAGCCCAGGCTGACCTAGTATTCTCTATGTAGTCTCAAGCTGGCCTCAGACTCACAGGGATCCTCCTACCTCAGCCTCCCTGGTGCTGGGATTAAAGGCGTGCACTACCACGCCGGGGCTCATTTATTAATTACTTCTTCCTGTGCTCAGACTTAACATATGCTAAGTTTTCTCTTAAGTAGCCACCTTCTGTTAGAGACACGGATTCTTGTCTTGTGTGTAGCACAAAGAAATTCAGGGAAAGACAAAGGAGACCCCCTTCCTTGTGCATCCCATTCGTCTCTTACAGCCCCCGTGACTGACCTCATTCCAAAACTAACCAAAGGTCAGAGGACGCACTCTGCTGAGGCCGCCAAAGCTGCCCAGCGCGTCTGATGGCATTAGCAACATCTGACCAGCAGAGGGTGCAGGGAGCACATTTCCATATTTTCTAAAAATGGGAAGTCAGACTCTTAAATGTCTTTGAAATGTGCATGTTTTAATTAGCATATTTTAATTACACAGTTGAAGCATGAATGTATTCTTACTTGTAGAAAATGTGTACGATGCAGATTAACTAGATGTCACCCCTCCATGTTTCCTTCCCATGAGGAGCATGCTTATCTTTCCAGACTTTCCCTGCGCACTAAAAGCATTGATTTCATACATAGAACAATATGTAATTTCTTAAAAAAAATTTAATCTATTTATTTATTTGGGAGAGAGAGGAGGAAGAGACAGATAGAGAGAATGGGGCATGCCAGGGCCTCCAGCCACTGCAGACAAATTCCAGACACATACACCACTCTGTGCATCTGGCTTAGGTGGGCTCTAGGGAATCGAACCTGAGTCATTAGGCTTCACGGGCAAGCACCTTAACTTCTAAGCCATCTGTCTAGCCCCTGATTTTATTTATTTATTGATTTTGGTTTTTAAAGTTAGGGTCTCACTTTAGTCCAGGCTGACATGGAATTTGCTGCATAGTCTCAGGGTGGCCTCAAACTCATGGCAATCCTCCTACTTCTGCCTCTCAAGTGCTGGGATTAAAGGCATGTGCCATCACACTCAGCTTCCCAATCCCTAATAAAAAACTTATTTTTTTGACATTTAGATATTGTGTATAACATATTTATGTGTTTTTTTTTTAAACTGCTGCTGAGGATCCCATTAATAAATGTTCCTTAGTTTATCTCATATTTTTCTATCAAGTCTTATAGTTTCTGTTTTGTTGTTATTGTTGTTGCTTGTTTGCTTTTAGGTAGGGTCTTGGTCTAGCCCAGGCTGACCTGGCATTCAGTATGTAGTGTCAGGCTGGCCTCGACCTCATAGTGATCCTCCTACCTCTGCCTCCTGAGTTCTGGGATTAAGGGTGCACACCACCATGCCTGGCTTAGTTGCCTTTTAATTTTCTTCTGTAACAGGGTGCTTGGGGTCCAGGAAAGTCCTTGAACCCCAAACCCTAGGTTTGTTTCTAATTTATTTATTTATTTTAGAGAGGGCAAGAGACAGAGGGAGAGAGAATGGTGCGCCAGGGTCTCAGCTACTACAATCAAACTCCAGATGCTTGTGCCACCTTGTGAGACCTTGTGCTTACCTCACCTTTGTGTGTCTGGCTAACATGGGATCTAGAGAGAGAACAAACATGGATTCTTAGGCTTCACTGCTAAGCGATCACTCCAGCCCTCATAGGGAACTAGGCAAGAGATAAGAAGGCTGGAGATAAGGCTCAGCAGTTAAGGTGTGTGCCTACCAAGCCTAACAAATAAGGAGTTCATTTGCAGTGTCTGGAGGCCCTGGCGTGCCCATTCTCTCTGTCTCTTCTCAGATTGCAAATAAATAAATGCAGGGTTTTTTTTTATGATATAAGAAGTCAGATCATCTTCGATTTCTGGCAAGTGCAGACTTTCCTGCCCTTTTCCTTTCAGGGGCGCAGTCACGGTAAGTGCACCCCTTTCACTACTGTTACAAATAGTGGGATTTTCGTGTTCCTCTGGTACAGATACCTGGCTGCGAAGCTATGTAGCACTTATAACTGTTTCAAAAGGGAGTCAGAAGAGAAGGGCCATGCATGACTCAGAGATTTCGCAGTCACCCATACTGAGAACACTGTCGGCTGGGCCAGAGGAGCGTGCTGGGGACACGGCACACAGCCACGCCCACTCACCTCCCAGCTCAGGCAGCCCAGGCGCGCGTGTGACTCAGAGGCAGAACCACCAGGATCCTGACAGCTGGGAAGGAAAGCTCTTTATTTGTTCTCGGGTGGGATGGTGTGACTATTGCAGGCAGCCAGTGAGCCGGGGGCAGGGCTGGGGCCAGCAGGCTGGAGGATGGTGATTGGCAGCTCTGCCCGCAGCTGCCCACCAGAGCAGTGAAGAGTTGTCATTCCTCACAGATGACGTATGTGCTAGGATTTTTTTTTTTAATTTTATTTTTGTTTTTTGCAGTTGGCCGTCCAATCCATGTTCAACAGACTCCACACCCAACCCCGGAGCAGGTTGATGAGCTGCATCAGACCTACATGGAAGAGCTCAAGGCGTTATTTGATAAGCACAAGGGGAAGTACGGGATCCCGGAGCACGAAACTCTCACCTTCACCTGACTTTGCTCTTCCAGGGTATACAAGAAGGATAAGAGAAGATAAGGAGAATAAAATTTTAAATAAGTTTACTGATTTTTTTTTTTTTTTTTTACTGATTTCAGACTATGAAACCAAACTTACAACAGAAAAGTATGATGTGTGGAGACAGATGTTGATGCAGTAATTGTGGTAACGGAAAATACAATCAATCGGTGAAGGACTGGGAGTGTGGCTCCGTGGTAGACAGCTTGCCTCGCGTGTGTGAGGCCCCGAGGTTCATCCCTAGCACTGAAGATGACTGTAGGATAGGGCTGGAAAAAACCTGAGTGAACACTCTTCCTTATTTAGGGAGATTAAATCTTTTTTTTTTTTTTTCAGGTTACTAAAAAGTTTAGAATGACTCATGTGCTCCCCAGAGAAGAAGCAGAATGCCAGCTTCAGACAGTCACCAGACTCTTTACTAAGCACCACGGACGTTCAAGGTGGTGTTGACTGGGTATGACAGCTGGCCCAACACGGCTGGGACACGTAGGACAGGGAATGTCACGGGCCGCAGAGGAGCTGGAGGTGGTGGGTTTTGTGTGAGCCAAGCATTTGTTGCTGAACGATGTTTGTTCTAATACACAGATGCTTTGACCCTGTAGGTCACATCAGTGCATCTTTTCCAAGCACTGTGGCATTCTTATACCAGTGTAGAGCCTGGAAGAGGGGCCACACAGAATCCACATGGCCAGGAGCCTGCCTCAGCTCTCTCCTCACTTAGAAACAGGTTCACTTGCGGTGGACAGGCAAGTCTGTTTGGAAGGTGGGATTTGCATGTGCTTGAAGTCATGTTATGGGGCACTGTAGGTATTCATAGCAATACTTTTTTTTTTTGATGAGGTCTCACTCTGGCCCAGGCTGACCTGGACCGTACTCAGTAGCGCAGGCTGGTCTTGAATACATGGTCACCTTTTACCTCCAGCTCCCAAGTGCTGGGCTTAAAGGCGTGTGCCGTCATATCTGGCTGATAAGAATACTTCTGTTTCTCAAATGACCTTTCTATTTACGAAAGTGCCCTGTCTCATGACAGGTGCTCATTTCACAATTGTGGGGCAGGGTCTTTGCTTGCTGGTGGCCTGTGGCAGCTCCTGGCCCTTAGCGCAAAGTGAAGCACCTGTTTAACGTGTTTACAGTTAGGCACGCAAGCACCCTTTGCTATCATGTAAAGAGTGCTTAAAGCCATTTCATAGGGTGAAACCTGTCATAAAATGAGACGCTTGCAAAAGGAAGTAATTCACTGTGTCTAATTGTCCTGCTTCAGTAATCAACAACCCTATATATGGCTGTAAGCAAGTCAGAAGGGCTTGATCTTTTGTCACAAAGCATCATGTTAGAAGAATGTCTTGCCAGGCGTGGTGGTGCACACCTTTAATCCCAGCACTCGGGAGGCAGAGGTAGGAGGATCACCGTGAGTTCAAGGCCACCTGAGACTGCATAGTGAATTCCAGGACAGTCTGGGCTAGAGTGAGACCCTACCTCACACACCCACATACACATACAGACACACAAACACACACACACACAAAGAAGGAGGAGAAGAAGAAAAAGAGGGAAATGTCTTGTTTCCAAATGCTTGGTGTCCCTTGCACTCCAGGTATATGTGAGCAGTTTTTCCAGGTTGCCTCCTAACTCATGGGTCATAAGTCTTCCAACTTCTTAGTTTAAAATGTTAAGGCCTGGGCCAGAACCTACAGCAGATACGGTACTGTGCTGGGTAATGCCATGAGGAGGACAGCATTTCATGCACGAGAGAGGTGACTGTGTTCTGCCTGAGCAGTCCAGGACTTCAACTGCCTCAAAGCTTTGGAATGAATTTTTTGTCAAAGCAGGGCCTTTAAGCATTAAAACCCATTAGACCCCCTCCCCCCGCCCTTGAAGAAGTGCATTCAGAGTGCAGCACACAGAGATGTGACTCTCAGTCTCATACTTCGTGAGGGGCCTGAGCTGACCGCCGCTGCCAGCTGGATCATCCAGTGGGCAGTGGAAGCCTAGGCTTAGTAAATGACTGGCATTAGAAGATGAGAAAAGTTCTCTCCTGAATTTGTCTAGATGGTGCCCCTAAAACTGTAGACACAAATAACTTTAACTCTGCACCACTTCATGTTATTTCTCAGCATGTATGGCAGAGGGTGGGATTACTGCCGCACTTCTTAAGAGTGTTCAAAGGTTTTAACCCACCATGGCAGAAGTCCTTTCCCAAAGTATAGTAATGTTTCAGTAGTCCTAAAGATTGCAGGTGAATGGGCTGGAGAGATGGCTTAGCGGCTAAGCACTTGCCTGTGAAGCCTAAGGACCCCGGTTCGAGGCTCGATTCCACAGGACCCACGTTAGCCAGATGCACAAGGGGGCACATGCGTCTGGAGTTTGTTTGCAGTGGCTGGAGGACCTGGTGCACCCCTTCTCTCTCTCTCTCCCCCTTCTCAACCCTCCCCTTTCTCTCTCTGTCGCTCTCAAATAAATAAACAACAAAAAATTTTTTTTAAAGATTGCAAGTGAAGCTTTTTGAGAGAGAAAGAGAGTGAGTGAGTGTGTGTGTGTGTGTGTGTGTGTGTGTGTGTGTGTGTAGGCCGGAAGACAATCTCAAGTGTTATCCTCACAAATGCTGCCCACCATCCTTCCAAGCAGGCTCTCTTGTTGATCTGGAGCTTAACAATTCGCTCTGACTGGCTGGCCAGTGAACTCCAGGAATGTTCCTAACTGGCACTGGGATTAAAGCATGCGCCCTGTGCATATCTCTCCAGGGGTCCTGAGGGTCAAACCCAGGTCCCCATACTTGCAAGGAGAGCACTTTGCCAACCGAACTCTCTCCTCAGCCCAACAAAGGAAATGGTTTGCTGTGAATTTGGTCATTGCACAAATGTCGTGTATTAGGCTCGCCAACACCGTCAGACAGAGCTCTCGTCCACCACAAAGGTTTCCCTCTCCTGAGTACTCGCAGCAAAGCAAACGGCCACAGCAGCAAACGGACCTTTAGTGTAGCATGAGCGACACAGGGCCGGTTGTCCCGGGAACAGAGGTTTGCATGCCATTTACTTTGAACATTCCCCCCCCCTGCATCCCCCCTCCCCCCCGCCCCCAGCCCCCAGTGTGTCTTGACGCCACTGCCATTTCTTTGGTCTTGCAGCTACACGTTTGTGAAATTGTCAGTAGCTGGCTACTGTTAACGCTCCACCAAAAGCCATAGCCTCAAGGCTCCGAAACATAGGAAAACTGCTCCCGGGGTGCTAGATGTTTTGGTTCCTTCTGCCACTGCTGTGAGACCGAAGTGTGCTCACTCACGTGGAGGGCAATGGGAGCCTTCGTCACAGGCACAGGGCTAGGAGTGAACTCCCTGCCTTGGCAGAAGACGCATTTCTGTCATTGTGGCTCAGAGGTGGCGCCTGGCTGTGCCAGGCGCTGCTGCAGATTTGGTTCCCAGACAGATCAGCTCGCTGCTGCGGACGCCCAGACGCTGATGAGTGACGGACAGCTTGCAGGTGTGTCCACTCCGGGTCCTCTGCCTCTGGCAAGAAATGCTCCACCTAAGCAAGCCTATAATCCTAGCGCTCAGAAGGCCAAGGCAGGAGAATTGCTGTGAGCTCAAGGCCAGCCTGGGCGTCCTAGGAAGGGGATCTTGTCTCAGTCAACTCCACCTCACCTTCCTCCCAAAAGAGTGAGAAAGAGAAACACTTGATGGGATTTGTTGGGGATTTTTCCCCAGTGGCCCAAGGTGGCTAGACCTTGTATATGTCCTGGTTTTTTTTTTTTTTTTGGTGAGAGAGCAAGAGAATTAGGGTGCCAGGGCCTCTAGCCACTACAATCAAACTGCAGACACGTGTACCACCTTTGCACATGCATGACCTTGTGAACATGTGTCACCTTGTTCATCTGGCGCACGTGGGTTCTGGGGAGTTGAACCTGGGTCCTTAGGCTTCACAGCAAGCGCTTTAACTGGTAAGCCATCTCTCCAGCCCTGTGTGTACTTTTTAATGACTGAATTTAAATTGCTGATGGGGCAGGAGGAGTCAATTCAAGTAGAATTTCTCTTTCTGAGGGCAGAACACAAGATAACATTTTAAAAATAACCATCCGGTTGTATTGGTTTCTCTAGAACAGCAGACACAGAACAACTCTCTTCTTAGTTTTTGTTTGTTTGTTTTTCTCCCCACTCCCCTCTCCCACCCCTGTTTTTCGAGGTAGAGTCTCACTCTAGCCCAGGCTGACCTGGAATTCACTGTGTAGTTTCAGGGTGGCCTCAAACCTAGGGAATCCTCCTGCCTCCGCCTCTTCAGCGCTGGGATTACAGGCATGTACCACCATGCCTGGCTAATAATCCTTCATTTTTATTTATTTATTTATTTATGTATTTGACAGACAGGGAGCCCACTGTCTGTCCACAGATGGACAGCTGAAAGTCCTAGCGGAGAATTAATGAAAAGCCCTTAGAGGCCCCCTTTCCCCCGATGCTAGGACAAAGTGACAAGTGATATTTTAGGAGGTCAAAGACATTTGATCGAGTCCAGAGATAAAAAGAATCAAATGAAAACAGGAAGATAACAGCTTCCATATATGCTCAGTCAACGTGACCCCTACACTGTTACAGAGCGTCCTACGCCACAGAAAAGAGGGTGAATTGAGTTTAAACGTTAAATGGCTGAGCATTCATGGAGCTCTGTGTCCAGTCGTGCTTACGAACAGAGAAAACTCTTTTCCTAACGATCTGTGGATGTCTCTGAAGCTCTTACCACATCCTTTTGGCAAATCTTTACCCAGCGTTATTTCCTTGCCACATCTTGAGAAGGTTAGAAGCTGCCTCCGGGCCATTATTTCAAAGGAGAAATTTCCATTCGGCCCCACCTGAGATTTCTCTTTGCTTTGGGCTCCTGCTTTTGTGAAACAGAGAGTGGGGACTGTGTTTTCTGCTAGCCTCAAGTGCCACCAGGGGTTTCTCTGCCAGAGCTACGGGACTGGACGGATGCCTTGAGGAATTGCTTTCAGCCTTGTTTGCAGTCACCGCGACTTCCTGCATCTCTGGGGGATTCAGAGATTCTTCTGGAAGGGCTGAGGCCAGAAGTGCAAGGTTTCTTTCTGCCAGGGACTAAAAGCAGCTTGGCTGTTCTTTAGGATGACACTTAGGGCCCAGGTCTTGTGCGCATGCTCCCAGGGTGTTTTAAGAGGACCCCTGTGATAAATCACCAATTCCACAAAAAGAGCCCAGGCTCCCCACGTACAGGAGGATCTCACAGGGAAGAGAAAACGAAACATGTGTTGGATGAGTGGGACTGTATTCGCCTGCAAAGCCAAAGGATCCCGGTTCGATTCCCCAGGACCCACGTAAGCCAGATGTACAAGGTGGCGCATGCATCTGGAGTCCCTTTGCAGTGGCTGCAGACCCTGGCGCTCCTATTCTCTCCCCCCTCCTCTCTCTCTCACACTCACTCAAATAAATAAAGTATTTTACTTATTCACTCAAATAAATAAAGTTATTTATTTATTTATTTGAGACAGTGGCAGACACAGAGAGAACTGGCGTGCCAGGGCCTCTAGCCACTGCAAACAGACTCCAGATGCATGTGCCACCTTGCAAAGTAGTGCCACAAGCTGGCCACCAAGTGTCCAGGCACAGGCGGCAGCTCACGTTCAAACCACAAAGAGCACCCTAGTGCTCTGGGCGCGTGGGAGGATTCACTGGCTGGGCAATGGGGAGGAAGTCGTGCTGGGCCGGGGGTGTAGCTCAGTAGGTAGCGCGCCTGCTCAACACGCAGGTGGCGCATCAGGATCCCAGCACCGCGTAAACCAAGCCGGCCGCTGCGCACCCGCATCCCAGCTTGGGAGGTGCAGGCAGGAGGTTCAGAAGCTCAAGGTCATCCTCAGCTATAAGAACAAGCTGGAGGCCGGCCTGGGCTACGTGAGAGCCTGCCTCAAAAGAAGAAAAACAAAAGAGGGAGTCATGGCGTGTATTGGCATGGCTGGTAAGGGTGAGGAGGCCTTAGGGGTGCCACGGGAAAGCACAGGCCAAGGAGCCAGGATAGAGAGCTGGTGACCAACCTGGCACAGTGTGCGGGGACGTTCCTGGTTTCAGTCCTGGGAACATGCGCAGTCTCAGAATGAGTCAATCCCTGGCTGTGAGGACAAGACCACAGGCCCTGGTACCCAGTGTCTAAGCTAGCTGCTCTCCTACCTCTGGGAGGCTGGCAAGGAGGACAGAGCAGGCTTTAGACCTTTTGTTTTCTTCTAATGTTCCAGAAAGGAGCTTTAAACTAAACTCGCAAAATGAATAGTTTGGACTCGGTTACATATCCTGATACCCTGGAATTTCCTAGTTACTGACACTCCAACGTGAATGATGTGCTTATGGCTTTGGAAAACACCGTGCATTTGGGCAAGGTTGGCAGCAGTGACCATGCCCATGGAGGGTGTGTCTTAGCTCCCCTCCAGAAGGTTTTTTTTTTTTTTTTTTTTTTTTTTTTTTTACCATTGGGACCCTATTTTCCGGGCTTCAGTTTCTTTTTCTACAAGGAGAAAAATATCCCATGTAGTGGAGTTAAGTCGTGTGTGTGTGTCTGCATCAAACCCAGGCCCTCACACATGCTGAGCAGGCACTCTACCACTGAGCCATCTCCCCAGAACCCCAAGGTTTTTTTTTTTTTTTTTTGGTTTTTCAAGGTAGGGTCTCACTCTGGCCCAGGCTGACCTGAAATTCACCATATAGTCTCAGGGTGGCCTCGAACTCATGGTGCTCCTTCTATCTCTGCTGGGATTAAAGGCATGTACCACCATGGCTGGCTCTCTAATATTTTTTAAATGACAGGGTAACTAGACCTTGTGACTTCTAAAATTTAGGGTATTCTTATAGGTTGGAAATTTTAGGAGATGCCCTACTCTTTATACAATGGCACTTATTTATTTATTATAGGATCTACTTAAGATTTTGTTTTAGGGCTGGAGATATGGCTTAGCGGTTAAGCGCTTGCCTGTGAAGCCTAAGGACCACGGTTCGAGGCTCAACTCCCCAAGACCCACGTTAGCCAGATGCATAAGGGGGCGCACGCATCTGAAGTTCACTTGCAGTGGCTGGAGGCCCTGGCGTGCCCATTCTCTCTCTCTCTGTCTACCTGCCTCTTTCTCTGCCTGTCACTCTCAAATAAATAAATAAAAATAATAAACAAAAAAATTAAAAAAAAAAGATTTTGTTTTATTTACTACTTGTTGAAAATATCTATAATTAAATCTTATAAATATGTATAGTTTGTTCCCAAAAGGGTTATATATAATGCCCACTTATGGAGCTTAATGAAAATGAGTTGGATATACAAATATCAAATTCCAATTGAGTATTTGTTCAGTAACAAAATTATCTCTCAGCTGGGCACGGTGGTGCATGTTTGTCATTCCAGCATTTGTGAGGCGGAGGCAGGAGGATCAGGAGTTCAGAGTCAGAGTCATCCCCCAATACAAAGTGAGCTCAAGGCCAGCCTGGGTAACATAATACCCTGCTTGAACAAACCAAAACATAATCTTTCCAACTAAAAGTTCCACTGAGGAATAGAACTTGCCACTGCTGCTTTTACATTTTTGCCACAGTAAATGAACACATCTAATCTTGGAACAGTTTGTTTTCCAGTCCCTCCCACTGCAAATACCTTGGCATACTTAAATTAGGCTGAGGCTGAACTGAGGTTGTGTGACCACAATAGAATTCTGAAAGAAATGGAGAGGGTCCCACAAGAGGTATCTATCTGCCCACGGTACCCATCCCCAGTGCCCGTTGTTGAAACTCGGCTTAGAGAAACCATAGGTTTTTTTCTTTCTTTTTTTTTTTTTTTATCAATTCCAGCTCCAGAGACAAGAAAGCATTGGGTCTTTGACTGATGGAGCCAACAGCCTATCAGATAGGAATGGTGGCAACATCATTCTTTCACTGTGGCGGCAAAAGAAAGTCACCCCAGCTCCAGACATCACATCAGGTTACGGCAAGAAAGAGAGAAGTTAGGTGACGGGGTGCTCGGGGCTCAGCAAAGTCCGAACCCTAAACCCTAGGTTCGTGCCTAATTTTAATTCACAGATGATTAAAATAAGGCTGAGAAGTATAATTATTAAATTATTATATTTATTGAGGGAAGTACAGAGCCAAGGAAAGGCACCCACATGCCTAGAGAAAACCGTGGGGAAAAAGGAAAGGAAAGAAAATTTAAAGAGCCCCTGCCATGTGGGGAGCTGGAGGGGGTAAGGAAACAATGTGGGGAGTAAGGGCTGGGGCCCTCCCCTCCGCTTGGCCCAGTTGGGGCCAGGGAAGAGCTCACTAGCAGCGAGACAGCTCCAAGAACTTGTTCTTCTCTTTGCAAAGGGCAACGTACTTGTAACGTCACGGTGGTGGCTCCTTTCTCCCTGCTCAGCTCACCTGATTAACAGCGGATTGGTTTGGGCTGGGGCGGTCTCAGGAAGAAGCTAACCATGATGCCAAATTCTGGGGGCTGAACTTTGACTAACCACAATGTTAGGGCTAAATTTATTTTAATTTTATTATTATTATTATTTTGGGGGGTTTTCGACATAGGGTGTCACTCTAGCCTAGGCTGATCTGGAATTAACTCTGTATTCTTAGGGTGGCCTCGAACTCACAGTGATCCTCCTATCCCTGCCTCCAGAGTGCTGGAATTAAAGGCGTGCGCCACCAGGCCCAGCCTAGGGCTAGATTTGAATCCCAGGAGAGACCTCTCTCTCAGAAGGGGCTCCTCAGGTTGTAGAAAAACAGATGTAGGTAAGAGATAAGAAGTCAGATCCTGGTCCATCGTCGTACTTTTTCTTTTTTTAACTTTCAGAGGTCACCCTAACTGCTTAAAAGAGCTCCCTGACTACCTCTCAGTTTGATTCATGTTATTGCTTTATTAGCTATTGCTTTATTCCCTCCCAGAATACCCACTGCAGACCTCCCTTGACATCTCATTGGATAGAATTGGGCTTACATGGGTCATTCTGGGCTATATATATAGCTGGGAAAATATTTGATTTTCCATTCTCTATTGAAGACTGTTCTATAGTTATTAAACAATAAGGAGGCTCTGCAGGCCATTTGATTACTATTACAAACCACTTAGCAGGAACAGCCATAGGCGATACATAATGAATAAGACTGTGACTGTATTCCAATAAAACTTATTCGCAAAGCCAAGTGTGGTGGCCCAAGCCTGTGATCCTAGCACTCAGGAAACAGAGGCAAAAAGTTCAAGGTCACCCTTGGCTACACAGCAAATTTAAGGCCAGATTTGGCTCCATGAGACCTTGTCTCATAAAGAGAAAGAAACAGGGGCTGGAGAGATGGCTTAGCAGTGAAGCGCTTGCCTGTGAAGCCTAAGGACTTTGGTTCAAGGCTCAATTCCCCAGGACCCACATAAGACAGATGCACAAGGTAGTGCATGCATCTAGAGTTCCTTTGCAGCGGCTGGAGGCCCTGGTGCGCCCTTTGTTTCTCTCTCTCTCCCTCTCCCTCTTTCTCTCTGTCTATTGCTCTCAAATAAATAAATAAAAATAAAACAAAAACTAAAAAAAAAAAAAAAAAAGGAAAAGAAAGAAGAAGGAAAGAAAGAGGAAGGAGGGGAAGGAAAGAAGGAGGAAAAAAAAGAAGAAAAACACCTTATTTGAACAACAGTGTTGCATGTCTGGGGGGGGTTGAGCTAGTTTGTGAGTTTAAGACAGTCTGGATCTCGTGTCAGAAATCCAAAGCTAGAGAAGACTTTATTTGTAAACAATGAATTGTCAATTTCATATAATTTTCCTTGGGAAGTTTCCCCCTCCTTTAACAAGGTAACATGGTGAAAACATCCTTAGCAGTACAAAAACAAGCAATGTGTGGGATTTGGCCTGTTGTCTGCTCTCCCAAACCCTTCCTGTGAGAGGAAGGTGGGGATGGCTTGGGGATTCCCACTCACAGTGTGATCACAGAGAGGCTTTGAACTTCATAGAACATTGGAAAGTGATGACAAGTTCACTCCAAGAGATGGATTTTAAATTTCTTGAGATAAATAAGAAAGGCCTGCTTCCAAATCACATTCTTTGTCATGAATTAAAAAAAAAAAATTACCAAATGTCATTAACACAGGAAGTCTCCATTGCTATTCTCCCGGGTCAGCAGCCCTTCTGGGTTAACATATGTTGTTTCAGGTTATCCTATTGTGGGGGGGGGGGGCAAAGGCAGGATGGTTAGGAGTTCAAGGCCAGTCTGAGCTCTGTATGAGACCTTATCTCAAAAAGAAGAGAAAAAGTTTATAAAAAAACCAAAAAGTCATCCTCTTGCATTTGCAAGTCTAGAACTATAACCAGGAAATTAGTACACACTGTAGCACAGACATTTACTTAATCACAGAAAGGTCTAGGTACATAAGTTTCATGAAAACTACCTGAAATGCTATTTAAACAGGAGAGTGAGATATTGGATATGTTGATCCAGTGACTATTCTTTAAAAATATCTCTTGGGCTGGAGAGGTGGCTGAGATCAAAGGTGTTTGCTTGAAAATATCTCGAAGATGTAACCTATTCATTTCCTCAAAAAAAAACTTTCTAGGTAGCCAGGCATGGTGGTGCATGCCTTTCATCCCAGCACTCGGGAGGCAGAGGTAGGAGGATCACTGTGAGTTAGAAGGCACCCTGAGACTTTGTAGTAAATTCTAGGTCAGCCTGAGCTAGAGTGAGACCCTACCTCAGAAAACCAAAACAGAAAAAAAAAAAAAAAAAAAACCTTTCTAGGGCTGGAGAAAGCTTAGTGTTTAAGGTGTTTGCCTGTGAAGCCTAAGGACCCAGGTTCAATTTCCCAGTACTCATGTAAGCCACATGCACAGGGTGGCACCTGCATCTGGAGTTTGTTTGTAGTGGCTAAAGGCCCTGGCGTGCCCATTCTCTCTTTCCAGCTGCCTCTTTCTCTCTGTCTGTCTCTCAAATAAATAAATTAAATATTTAAAAAAACCTTTCTATTCTCTTTTGAACTTGACAGTTAATTTTATGATTATATGGCTTGTATATCTATGTATTTTCATATAAATATATGTGCTATACTATTTGTAGAATATACGATGTATGATTTGTAAGAAAGTATGTTTAGCCGGGCGTGGTGGCGCATGCCTTTAATCCCAGCACTCGGGAGGCAGAGGTAGGAGGATCGCCGAGAGTTTGAGGCCACCCTGAGACTACATAGTGAATTCCAGGTCAGCCTGAGCCAGAGTGAGACCCTACCTCGAAAAACCAAAAAAAAAAAAAAAAAAAAAAAGAAAGAAAGAAAGCATGTTTAATTTTGTAACAACAAAATAATGCATAAAGCTGGATGGAGAGATAGTTTGGTGGTTAAGGTGCTTGCCTTCAAGACCCAATTCCCCAGCACCCATAGAGCCAGATGCATAAAGTGGCAGTTCAGTTGCAGTCACTGGAGACTGGAGACCCTGGTGTGCCCATTCTCTCTCTCAAATAAACAAATAAGGTAAAAATTTTTAAAAACTAAAAAAAAGTGATGCATACATACATAATATTTGCATACATACTACATAATATTGATGCATATATACACAAACTTGTCAGGAGACTGTTCTTAGCCAAAGGAATCTGTTGAGTTACATAGCTCAAAAGTCTGGGGAATCCCTGGGCTGCAACATGGCTTAGCAGTTAAGGCGCTTGCCTGTGAAGTCTAAGGACCCAGGTTCTACCGTCCAGATATCATGTAAACCAGACATGCTAGGCAAGCAAGTGTACAAGGTCACACACGTGCAGAACGAGGCGCAGGCATCTGGAGTTTGATTGCAGTGGCTCAAGGCCCTGGTGTGCCAATGTTCTCTCTGTCTTATTAAAAAAAATAAATACAAGGGGCTGGAGAGATGGCTTAGTGATTAATGCGCTTGCCTAAAAGCCTAAGGACCCAGGTTCAATTCCCCATACCCATGTAAGCCAGATGCGTTAAGGTGGTGTATGCATCTGGAGTTCGTTTGCAGTGGCTGGAGGCCCTGCCATGCCCATTCTCTCTATCTACCTCTCTCTCCCTCAAATAAATAATTTAAAATACAAAAATTATTTTTTTAAGTCTATGGATTGAAGAGATTGCTTAGTGGTTAAAGCACTTGCCTACAAAGCCAAAGGACCCAGGTTCTATTCCTCAGGACCCACAAGGTGGCACATGTGTCTGGAGTTCGTTTGCAGTAGCAGGCTCTGGAGCACCCACTCTCTCTCTCTCAAATAAATTAATAAATAAATGTCAAGTCCAGGGATCCAGGCGTGGATGGAGATGCCGGGATGAGATCGTCTGGACCGTAGTCTTGCTCCATCTCTTCTCTCTTCCCCTTACTTTGTGGACTCCACTCTCATACTTCCTGCTTGGTGGCAAGATGGTCACCATTGGTGGCGACATCCTACCAGCCCAGCATCCCCACAGAGGCGTAGCTTCTCTTTCTCCTAGGATTGGCTCGTGTGTCCACATCCCACCAGGCAGCGTGGTCAAGAGGCTGGACTCTGCTCCCTGGCCCAGCCTGTGCTAGGTGCTTGAATGCACCCAAGAACCAGGGTATCATAGTGCACAGTAGTTTGTCTGAACCACGTGGACTGAGAAGAAAGGAAGTCATTCCCCAAGGGAAAGTCTGGGTGAACGGATCTTGCAAAACACAATTATCCTCTACAGTAACATTCATATTGCATTTAAATTGTGTGTGTGTGTGTGTGTGTTTGACTTTTCAAGGTAGGGTTTCACTCTAGCTCAGGCTGACCTGGAATTCACTATGTAGTCTCTACGTGGCCTCGAACTCATGGTGATCCTCCTATCTCTGCCTCCCAAGTGCTGGGATTAAAGGCATATACCACCACGCCCAGTTGCATTAATTTTTTCCCCTTTTTATATTTTATTTATCTATTTGAGAGAGAAAAAGAGGCAGATTGTGTGTGTGTGTGAAAAAGAGAGAGAGACAGAATGGGTGTGCCAGGGTCTCCACCCACTGCAAATGAATTCCAGATATGTGTGCCACCTTAGGTATCTGGCTTACATGGATCCTGGGTGCTTTGGCTTTGCAGGCAAGTGCCTTAACCACTAAGCCATCTCTCCGGCCCCTATGGCACATTTTAAAATATTAATTAGGAAGAAAATAGGCACATTCAAAGAAAATGAATGAAGAGAAAATATGAGAGTGTAAAGAGATGCATGCACTACTTTGTGCATCTGGCTTTGCATGGGTACTGGGAACTGGAATCCAGGCAGGTGGGCTTTGCAAGCAAGCACCTTAACCACCGAGCAATCTCCACACGTCCTCATCTTCTTTTTTAATTTTTTTAAATTTATTTATTTGAGAGCGACAGACACAGAGAGAAAGACAGGTAGAGGGAGAGAGAGAGAATGGGCGCGCCAGGGCTTCCAGCCTCTGCAAACGAACTCCAGACGTGTGCGCCCCCTTGTGCATCTGGCTAAGGTGGGACCTGGGGAACCGAGCCTCGAACCGGGGTCCTTAGGCTTCACAGGCAAGCGCTTAACTGCTAAGCCATCTCTCCAGCCCCTCATCCTCTTTTTTAAAAAAAACATTTTTATTTTTATTTATTTATTTGAGAGGGAGAGAGAGAGAGAGGGAGAATGGGTGTTGCAGTCAGATTCACATTACAAGTAGAAATCACCCAAACAAGAGCAGCTTGTGGGAAAAAAATAGGTTTATTTTGGCTTATAGGTTGGAGAGGGAAGTTCCACGATGGCAAGGAAAACAATGGCATGAGCAGAGGGTGGACATCAACCCCTGGCCAACATAAGGTATACTATAGCAATAAGAGAGTGTGCCAAACACTGGCAAGGGGAAACTGGCTATAAGCACTCCCCCAACAATACACTGCCTCCAGAAGGCATTAATTCCCTAATCTCCATCAACTGGGATCCCAGTAGTCAGAACAGCTAAGTTTATGGGGGACACCTGAATCAAATCACCACAATGGGCATGTCAGGGCCTCTAGCTGCTGGTCCTTTGGCTTTGCAGGCAAGCACCTTAAGTGCTAAGCCATTTTTCCAGCCCCTCTTTTTTTTTTTTTTTGTCTTAAATAAGTGTCTAGCCTCGAAGAAATTCTTTTCTTTTTCTTTTTCTTTTTTTTTGTTTTGGCTTTTCAAGTTAGGGTCTCACTCTAGCCCAGGCTGACCTGGAATTATTCTCAGGGTGGCCTCAAACTTATGGCGCTCCTCCTACCTCTGCCTCCGAAGTGCTGGGATTAAAGGTGTGCATTACCACGCCTGGCTCAAATATTTTCTTATAGGAACAGAAATGGACTAATACATAAAGCATGCTGTCTGTAAAGGAGAATGGAAAGTACTCTTTCTTTCATCTGAGATATAAATATATTTTATCTCTGTCTAAATACACACATGCATGTGTACACACACACACACACACACATACTCCAATAGTGAAGTGTGCATATTGCCGGCTACCATTGGACAGCTAAAAATTAAGCATTCATTACTTTCAATTAAACCTTGGAAATTAGACATGTAAGTGAATATCCCATCATCAAACTCTACTGAAATAATAAATGAATAAAAATGGTAAAAAAAAAGTCAAAGAGTGAAAATAAAAAGAAGCAGAGAAGAAAGTAATTGATATCGCTACAATTTTGCAAGACATAGAAAACAGATGGAGATGTGAAAACTGTCTTGGCAGGGAAAAAAAAAAAAAAAACATGCAGAAACTTGAAGCCCAGGGGAGCTGAGAGGGGCAGTCCCGTCAGTAGCAAGCTAGTTCCCCTGTAGTCTCAGAAAGGCTGTCATGGAAGGCGTCACCACTACCTCTTATAGTTGGGGGCAGAGGGACGAAGACTAGAGAGAGATTGGAAAGCCCCCCCCCCCCCAAGATGCCAGAGGGCGCGGAGGAGTCAAGCCTGAGCTGAGCTGGAAGCCTCCTCCCTCTGTGCTGAAAGAGCTCTGCAGCCCGCTGGGGGAGAAAAATCATCAATGGTCTTAGCTAGCGGTGGAACCTGCAAGCTTCATGCCTGGCCAAGTGTACCAACAGGTCCAGTGGTGGCTGGTTTACAGCAAACAAGCCAAATGCTCTCTGATTAGATGCCAGGCCTGCTCCACCAGAGGGAATTCCTGCCTGGTACTGAAGACCTAACCAAAACACCATGGCTGGGGAGGTCATAAGCCCTGGGGGCGGGGAATCTACTACTATTGTCTGGCTAAACGGGTACATTTTGCCCATCACACTGCCGTCTAAATACGTATATTCACAACCACAGATTAATGCTACTCTTACTTTTTGTTAGAGAAGCTTCTCTTTTCAGATGACAGTGAGCACGTCGTGCAGAGAGGAGGAGTAGAGACCGCTGCGGAGGAGGTGCTGGAAAGAATGTAAGAGCCAAAGGAAGAGGGAGGAGTGCTTTGCACTATTAGCTTCTAGACACAAAGTGGCCGTGGCATTCATGACCACGCAGCGGATGACACTTCCTACGGCAGACCTGCGCGGCAGGGGAGGAAAAGAAGGACGTCAACATAGAATGGGGACTAGAGGGAAAACAGAAGGGACTCAGTGGAGGGGCACATGGGTAAGGTGACGAAAGAAGGTGCACGAGGGGACTGTGGTCATAGTGCATCATGCATATGTATGGAGCTTGTCAACACAAACATTGAACAAACAAAGCTAATGTTGTTTTTAAAAGCAGCTGCAGGGCATTGAGAATGAAGCCGGAGCCGAGCTGGAAGCCTCCTCCCTGGTGACCTGCCGGACACAGTGCTGAAAGAAAGGGCTCTGCAGCCTGTGGGGGAGAACAGTCATCAATGGACTTAAGGAGTCATGTGGACCCCCAAACTGCAGGGCTGCCCAGCAGGCACAGTATGCCAGCTGGTGCAACGATGGCATGTCTGTTACGGGGGAAATCAACTGCTCTCGGATTAGATTTGAGGCCCAGAGGAAATTCTTGCCTGGTGCTGAAAACTAATCAGAAGCTGGGAAGGTCATAAGCCGTAGGTTATAACCCGACACCCACACATACCACTATGATTGCTTGCTGATATATCTATAAGTTCCAGTAGCTCGATTCCCATAATCCTACGCAGCCCATTTTATACTCTCAATATACGACCTTGGAGAGTCCCCCTGGGGAATCCAACTGGTCCAAGAGAGGATCAGTGCGATTGCTGTAGGTACCCATGTGCCACACTATGGTGAAACCCACTGACGAACACACTGGTCCATTTTCACGACCCGCCAACCAGTGTGTCAGTGACAGCCACGGACATGGGTGGGGGGGTCGCCAGATGTTTCAGGAAAGGCTTCAGTGCTAGGGGACGAACTAAGTGAGAAGTATGCGGGAGGTAGAGCTAGCAGGATAAAAACCTCAGAAAATAATAATTTGATTTTTTTTCAAAAGATAAAGGAAAAATTTTGCAATAGTAAAATAAGAAGTGACTGCAGTTGAAAAAGAAAATGAGCTGGGTGTGCTGGCACACGCCTTTAATCCCAGCACTCAGAAGGCAGAGGTAGGAGGATGGCCATAAGTTTGAGGCCACCCTGAGACAACATAGTGAATTCCAGGTCAGCCTGGGCCAGAGTGAGAGCTTACCTTGAAAAACAAAAAAAAAAAAAAAAAAGGAAAAAGTAAATACATAGAGAAAAGGTTAGAACTGAGAGTTCTTGGCTGGAAGGATTAATGGTGAGGTAGAAGACCTATGCTCTTCATGATAAGCTAGTACTATTTAACTTAACCATGTATGCCTATGATAGCATACTATTTATACATACTTTTTAAAGCACTTTTTTATTTGGGTGAGAGAGAGGCAGGGAGAGGGAGAGAGAAAGTGCATAAGTTTTGAGGTACGGTCTCACTCTGGCCCAGGCTGACCTGGAATTCACTATGTAGTCTCAGGCTGGCCTCGAACTCACGTTGATCCTCCTACCTCTGCCTCCCGAGTGCTGGGATTAAAGGCGTGCGCCACCACCCCGGCCTGCTGCATCTGGCTTTATTGGGTGCTGCGGAATTGGGCTCCCAGCCACCAGCCCCGGCTAGTGCTTTTACCCACTGAGCCATCTTCTCAGTTCTCATCTAAGTATCGTGTTAACATTTTATTCGTTTCTTTATTATATTAAAGTACTTAATACTTAAAATAATAATTACTACCTCACATCTCAGAGATGACTTCCCAACATGTTGAGATATAAAGATAGTCTGAATGTGAAATCATTAGATGTGTGGCACTAATGGGGTGGAAAAAAGAAGTTTACAAGAAAACTCATGGGCAAAATCACAAAAGCATTTGAAACAATCTGGAACTTTTAGGAGAGAAAGTGGAAATTCTTACTTTAAGAAATCTGAACGAACTGTTAAGAGTCTGGGTTGGCAGATGTCACACACACTCCTTTTCAATTTTTTGTTAAAATTTTTTTTTCAGAATAAGAAGTCAGTTTGTTGGAATAATACTGGGAAATGAAAACTGCATTAATTTTCAGTTGTAACCAGAAACTTTTTGTGGAGCTTTAAGCAGGCTCTGCTTAGTAATGGGCTTCTGGAAACCACCCCTCCCCCAAGCTGGCATCCCATTGAAAGGCCAGAGACTTACTCTTCCATTCTTCTCGGTTAGCAGCGCCCAGACGCCCCAGTTCCTACCAACAAAAAACAAAGGTGTCTACTTAGGGAGAGCTGAGAAGTTCTTTCCTCCCTAGGAAGTGTCGGGAGACTCTGCCTCCTATTTTCGAATAGTGTGATGAAGTCATGTGGGAGCATTTTGTGCCCATCTTGCAAACCACAAGGCAATTCCAAGGAAATTCCAGACGTCAGTCCAAAGCCTGGCATCCATGAATTCCAGACCAATACCAGTAACTGCCTGACTCACGTCTCCCTGTTATCCATGAACAATAAAGATGTGATCATTCTGGGTTTCTGCCATTGTTTCAGCCATAATCATTCTACTTTCACCAGTTTCCAAATATGTTATTGTATTTTTAAAAAATATTTATTAACGCGTGTGTGTGTGTGTGTTGCCACTGAAAACAAATACCAAATACTTAGGCTACTTTTTTGTGTCTGGCTTACCTGGGTGTCTTGGGAATTGAACTCTGGCCAACAGAATCTTTAGTTGAGCCCCCTTATATTATATTACTATTATTATTATTAATTTTTTTTTTTTTTTTGGTTTTTTGAGGTAGGGTCTCACTCTAGCCCAGGCTGACCTGGAATTCACTATGTAGTCTCAGGGTGGCCTTGAACTCACAGCAATCTTCCTACCTCTGCCTCCTGAGTGCTGAGATTAAAGGTGTGTGCCACCACACTCACCTAATTTAATTATTTTATTTATTTGAGAGAGAGGCAGATACATATATAGAGACAGACAGAGAATGGGAACACGAGGGCCTCTAGCCACTGCAAAATGAACCCCAGGCGCATGCGCCACCCTGTGCATCTGGCTTGACATGGGTACTCAGGAATTGATTCCGGTTTTGCAGCGAGCGTTTTAACCACTGAGCAACCTCTCCAGCCCCTGTATTCTTTTTATGAATAATTTCATGGTGTCAGTGCTTTGCACAGCAGTTGTGTGAAGAGAACTGGTTCATCCACATCAATACAACCATTCAGTTCCATTTGTGCCTGCACATAGAAATGTATCACGGCCTCCCAAGATGTGTAAGTCTCCCACAGAAGTGAGAGTGATGAATTTCTGACCCCACATCTCCAGGACTTGCTAAGATGGAAACACAGGTGGCAGGAGAACTTCCTCTGGGACTGCTCTGTTGATTCCCACCGCCCAGTACCAGTAGGATTCGTGACTCTCAGTATCACCAATGCAATACACCAAGAGGCCACGCTTCAGATTTTCTCATGGTGTGTATATACAATCTTTTCCCTGGGCCTCACAGGAACATTCTGAAGTCATTGTCAATCTCGCATTTTTTAAAAATACTTGTTTATTTATTTATGTGAGAGAGAGAGAGAGAAAATGGGTGCACCAGGGCCTTTGGCCACTGCAAATGAATTCCAGACACATGTGTCACCTTGTGCATCTGGCTTTATGTGGGTGCTGGGGAATTGAACCTGGGTCCTTAGGTTTTGCAGGCAAGTGCCTTAACCACTGAACCATCTCTCCAGCCCATCCATCTCCCATTCTATAGAAAGTATGCCTGAGATGATGGAATGCTTTAATTCACATAGCCATTAGGTGGTGGAATTTGGAAGCCGGTCTCCAGACACCGTCACGTACTACAGAGAGAGCAGGCAGGCGTTGCACTTCCTTCCAAGTCCAGCTCACAACAGCGGGCTCTCGTGGCTTAGAGCGTGGTGGGAGGAGGAAGCAGATGAAGCGATGTGATGGAGGGTGCTCCAGCCACCCTGGACTGAAAGCTGGGAGCAGGAGGTGGCTCCAGTCTCGGTCTGGGGCCTGTGAAGATGTGACAGGAGCCGGGCAGTCAGACAGACAGTGGACACATTGTCCTGCAGCCCTGACGCCGAATGTACTTCCTCTCCATTTGTTTCTTTAGCTTCCTGAACTCCACTAAATGGCCTTGGGTGGGTCCCCTGGGCCAGCTGCTCCTGCTGGGGTACACGAGAAGGTGTTACTGGCAGGGGTGGCAGACCATGCTACTTGCAAGTCATGTGTCATTTTTATTTGGTTTTTGCTGTTATTGTTGTTTTCATTTTTCAATTTCTTGAGGCCAGGTGACCTGGAATTCACTCTGTAGTCTCAGGGTAGTCTCAATCTCATGGCAATTCTCCTACCTTTGCCTCTCAAGTGCTGGGATTAAAGGTGTGCACCACCACGCTCAGCTTTTTTATTTTACTTTTTCTTTTTAATCACTGTTGACTTCTGGGGCTGCTGGTCTGAATTCACCTCCAGCTATTGGCCGTCGGAACATTTCCGACCTGTGTTGTCACCCAGGACACGGGGGCTGTGGGAGAGATTTGCAGCATCTGGGGGACTACATGCCATGCAGGTCAGGCTTTTTCTGGATACAGACAAGAGGGAAGAAACCTGCCTTGGCTGAATGAATTTCCCCAAATCACAAAACTAGTTAGTCTCAGGGGTAGGCCCAGTGGAAATTCTCAGGGGCAGGTTGAGGCTCCTGGTAGAGAGTTGAGCTGGACCCTGCCACTGTGGGGGTGTGACTCTGGCCAAGGGACCTCACATCCCCAGGCTGAGCTCCCAGCTCTGTGATGGGGGGGGATTAAAGGGTCACCCTTCTCTAGGAATGGGAGCCTAGCTGAGATGACTTCTGTCCGGAGCACACTCTACTGCCTGGACGCCACAGCTCTGCCGTGTGAGTTTGCCTACAGCAACCACTCTGCCTTCGGCCCTGCACCCGTTCAGTGTGTGATAGCTCACTGTGGAAGTTGAGAAAGAAAAAGAAAGAAAAAATGCTTCCAGGGACCTGGGGAGGTGGCTCATTAGATAAGCCCAGTCACCGATCTCTGGTTCAAGTGAGAGACGCTGTCCCTGTAAACAAAGAGGAGGGTGGTTGAGAGAGACACCTCTGGCCTGCACATGCACATACATGTACACCCATGCTCGCTCAGACATCACACACACACATGCACACATACACACACACACACACACACACACACACCATGCTAAAAGAAAAGTTTTTGGTCTGTCAAAGTTCATACAACTGTGCACCTAAAAAGTGTGTTTTTTTTTGTTAATTACTTAATAAACCTGAGTTTTGCCTTATTTTGAAGTATATTTAATGCAAGCCATCAAGCCTCATAAAAAGCAAATAACTATTGTTTTCACAGATCCTTACCCAGTTCCAGCTGCCAATTTAAAGCATGAAGGCTAAAAGCATCAGTTGAGAAGGAACTGATATTTTTTTAATTTTTAAAATATTTTTTATTTATTTGAGAGAGAGAGAATTATGTGGGGGGGGGGAGAGAATGGGCATGCCAGGACCTCCAGCCACTGCTAACAAACTCCACATGCATGTGCCTCCTTGCATATCTGGCTTACATGGGTACTGGGGAATTGAACCTGGGTCTTTTGGCTTTGCAGGCAAGCGCCTTAACCACTAAGCCATTTCTCCAGCCCCAGGAACTGAATTTTGGAAAAGCGCTTTAACCTTATTCTAAGTGTAGCCATAACAAGATCAGCCTGGTGAAGTTACAGATACTTAACCAGTCCTGACTATAAGGATTCCAAAAGTCCCAACCATCAATTTAAGGGAAAAAAAAAAGTGCCTTGTGGTTAAACAAAGATTTGTTTGGGTGGTTTAAGGGAAAGTGCTGATTTCCCCTTGTAGTTTTTATGCTTTTAGCTGTCTAAAGACTCAAACAGTTTTCATTAACTCCATATGTTATTTCTCTTTGGAAAGTCAGGAAAGATTTTTCCTGCTTGCCAGCCTTCCAGGCAGATGTGACCCAGCTCCTCTGGAATGTAACGATGGTGGCCCTGTGATGGTGTCCTCAGGATCTACCTGCATCCTCACTGTCCTCTGCAAGGCCAGGGGCTGTGTCAGAACGAGGTTCTCACTTCTTTTGAGACAGGGTCTCACGTGGCAGCCCAGACTGGACTGGAACTCACTAGGCAGTGCAGTTTGCCCTGGAACCCGGGGGGACATCCCTACCTCAGCCTCCAAGCGCCGGGCTTCCCACGGCGAGCCACCACGCCCAGCTTCAGGTGCCCATTCCTAGCAGTTTCTTGGCATAGGGCTGAACGAAGGAAACCAGTCAATGGTCACTGACAAATAAGGCTGGCTTACGGGGAGATGCACAGCCTCCCCGAGAAACTGGGTGAGAGAAAAGAGAGTGCTGCTCCACTGAGGTTCTGAGGCAGAGCAGAACAAAGACTCAGTTCCTCGTCTCAGAGGGCACACTACGCTTACCAAACAGACAGCCTGCCATTACCTTATCAGTTATTTGCTTCTGGCTGAACTTGGCATTGGAGCACCTGGCCGTAAGTCGCATGCTGTGGAAACTTGGCCCTGGAGCGGAATAGCAGTTCGTGTGCTGCTCCGTGAAGGGACTAAAGTCCCCATTAGACCATTGTTCCCTTCAGCTGCAGCCACCAAATGCTGCCTCTTGTGTGGATCTCGGTGCCTTGGGACCGTGAGCTCTCAGGAAAGCCTGAGAGCTAGTGGACTTTTTTTTTTTTTTTTTTGCTTATTTTTATTTATTTATTTGACAGCGACAGAGAGAGAGAGAGAGAGAGAGAATGGGCACGCCAGGGCCTCCAGCCACTGCAAACGAACTCCAGATGCGTGCACCCCCTTCTGCATCTGGCTAACGTGGGTCCTGGGGAATTGAGCCTTGAACCGGGGTCGTTAGGCTTCACAGGCAAGCACTTATCCGCTAAGCCATCTCTCCAGCCCGAGCTAGTGGACTTTAACACTGCTTTCCTGGCTAACTCTGTCTTCCCACTGCAAAACATCAGTCAGTCTCAGCCAAGCCCCTCTTTACATTGGCACCAGCTCCATACTTGCAGGTTCCCAATTATTGACACATTATCGCCACTGTGAACGTGAAGAGCTTGTCACTCTTACGTCGTTCATGCCTGTTCTCTAAGTCACTTTTTTTTTTTTAATAAAAGGAATGTTTAGAGATGACTTATCCAAAACAAGTCTAAGTCTACAGTCTTTAAGCCAATGGGCCTTAAGTGCTCTGGGAATCACCAAGTGTAGCCCTCAGCTTCTATCACTCTATTGGTCAGTTCTCTCTACCTTGTTTAATTATTTTTTAATTCAAATAAAAATTATTATTTTAACTTTAAATAAATCTAATCAAATCATATGTTTTGATTTTTTAATTAAAAAAATTTTTTTTGTTTTTTTGAGGTAGGGTTTCACTCTAGTCTAGGCTGACCTGGAATTCACTCTGTAGTCTCAGGGTGGCCTTGAACTCACGGCGATCCTCCTACCTCTGCCTCCCGAGTGCTGGGATTAAGGGCGTGTGCCACCACGCCCGGCTTAATTAAAATTTTTTAAAATGTGTGTCACATCCTGGTTCGAGGCTCGATTCCCCAGGACCCACGTTAGCCAGATGCACAAGGGGCGCATGCATCTGGAATTCGTCTGCAGTGTCTGGAAGCCCTGGCACGCCCATTCTCTCTCTCTCTCTTTCTCTGTCTGTAGCTTTCAAATAAATAAATAAAAATAAACCAAAAAAAAATTTTAAATGTGTGTCACAACTTGAAATTAGCACATGCTGTTACCGTCTCCATCAAGTCTGTTCCTGGGCCCCCATCCCACAGGCACACACACACACACACACACACACACACACACACACACACGTGAGCAGAATGCACATAGGACTGTACACTCCAGGAGGGCACATTCATCCTGCAGTTTTCACTACTGTGCCTCAGTTTCCACAGAACAGGTCTGGAACTCAATAGATGCCCAAGGAATATTTGTTTAAAATTTAATTAAAATAAAAATTGACTGAATGTACAATCCCAAGTAAGTCTCGGGTCACTATCACATTGCCCAAACTCACAAATCAAATAGCAAAATCCTTTCAATGCACACAGCCTCCGAAGTGCCTGTGGTAAGTAACAAGGGAATGTAGGGCTGTATCCCAAATACATACCAAACTCCCTAAAAATCTGCTTCACCCTTTCATCTCTTCCACATTGCCTGAGACAGAACCTTAAACTTTACCTTCTCATTCTCAAAAAATCTTTTTAAAAATTAAATTAAATTTTATTTTATTTTTGACAATTCATACATGTATATAATGTCTTTTGATCATTTTCACCCTCCACCCATTAATCTCTCTTATCCTGTTCCCACTTCCACTAAACCAAAATTCCGTATGTCAGACCACTGGTCTTCCTTATTTCTCCCCTTTCCCTGTGCACATATCACTAATTCCCAAACATTTTTCTCACTCCATAAAGAAACTCATAGCTGTTTGGGGTCACTCCCCATCATCTATTCTCTGTGACCCTGGCAACCACTGGTCAACCATCTATCTCCATAAATTAGAACATACAATGTGTTACCTTTTGTATCTGTTGTCTATTACTTATTCATTTATTTGAGGTAAGGTTTTGATGTAGCCCAGGCTGGCCTGGAGTTCACTATGTAGGCTCAGGCTGGCCTCAAACTCATGGCAATCCTCCTACCTCTGCTTCCCAAGTGCTGGGATTAAAGGAGTGTGCCACCATGCCTGGCTTCTATTTCTTATTTAACCATACTTACAAAAGCTCACCTAAGGGCTGAAGTGATGGCTCAGCCATTAAAGGCATGTGCTTGCAAAGCCTGACAGCCTGGGTTCAATTCCCCAGTACCCACATAAAGCCAGATGCACAAAGTCGAGCATGTGCCTAAAGTTCATTTGCAGTAGCAAGAGGCCCTGGTGTGCCCATGCTCACTCTCTTTCAAATAAATAAAAGTATTTTTTTAAGTTAAATATAGAATTGTCATATATTCAGCAATTCCAGTCTTGCACATCTCCTTCCCATAGCAGCTGAACCATTTTTTTGAACTGTGTGTGTGTTTTTAAATTTTATTCATTTATTTGCAAGCACAGAGAGAGGAGAGACAGACAGACAGAAAGAGAATGGGCACACCAGGGCCTCTAGTCACTGCAAACAAACTCCAAACGCATGCGTCCCTTATACATCTGGCTTATATGCGTCCTGGAGAATTGAACCTAGGTCCTTTGGCTTCACAGGCAAAATCCTTAACCACTAAGCCATCTCTCCAAGCTTGAACAATTTTTCTGTGATGCCCACTACTAAGTTCTCCACATTGGTCTTGTCAACATAAAAATATCAACTCTAGGGCTAGGGAGATAGCTTAGCGGTTAAGGCATTTGCCTGCAATGCCCAAGGACCCACGTAAGCTGGATACACAAGGGGGTACACACATCTGGAGTTTGTAGTGGCTGGAGGCCCTGGAGCACCCATTCTCTCTCTCTCTCTTCCTCTGTCTCTCAAATAAATCACTATGAGTTTGAGGCCACCCTGAGACTACATAGTGAATTCCAGGTCAGCCTGGGTTAGAGTGAGACCCTACCTCAAAAAACCAAACAAATAAAATAAAAAGTCCTGTATCAATGTGCTTACAAAGTACACTTGTGGGGCTGTAGGATAGGCAGGTAAGAGAGGAGCATCAACCGGGTTTCATGCTGTGTGTATCATGTTAGCTTTAGGGTCAGCGGAGGCTGGGTATGTCAAACCTGAGGGTACATCCCAAAGTTAAGATGTCCAATCAGATGCAAAGATAGAGCATAAATGGCTATTTAAAAGGCCTAAGGAGGCTCAAAATAATTGTCTCTCTTTGTTACTGTTATTATTTTGTAGCAGGGTATGCCTATATAGCCTTGGCTAGCTTTGAACTTATGATCCTTCTGCCTTAGCTTCCCAGATGGAGGGAGATTTTGTGCATTTTGTTTTTGCTGCTATTGTTGTTTTTATAGTGCTGGGGACCAGGCCCGTGATCTTGAGCAAGCTAGGCAAGGACCAGTTGAGCTACATACATCCCCAGCCCCATTTCTTTGTTTCACTCTGTTTCTTTTGAGCCCAGGCCTTTGCAAAATGGGTTTTCACTTTCTCCACGGAATCTGAGGAGCACAAAGGTCTCCAGCTTGGAAGTCCCTTTCATCTACCCCAGATCTCTGCTTCTCTTCTGCACCAGTGCCTGACCTTCTCAGGTCAGCCAGTCTAGCCTCTCTTATTGCCTCTTCTCTTTTGTACACCACCTGGATCTATATAAAGGTCTTGAGGAGAGCAGAAGAAATAGCTTCAGAATTTAAGATGCGCGTGCGCGCACACACACACACACATTTTTTATCTCCTATATTTTTTCCCTTTCCAACAATAAAAGATTAAGCATAATATATGCATATTTATGTGAGCTGAGCCTATCGACCAACTATATCAGATTTTCAAAGCTGTCCTTCATGCTAAGAATGTTAAGAAACATGTGTTGCCTCAACCTCTTGTTTTACAGGCAAAAGAGACCCAGAGACGTTGAGTGATTTCACCAAGGCCACCCAACTTCAGTGTGACACTTCTGCCAAAGCTCAGGCCCTCTCATCCCCGCTCCCCACCCCGTTGCCTGCTTTAACGCATCCTAGGCCACCTGTGGAATTTCCACACCGTAAGCAAATTCCTGCCTGCGCGGCGCGTGGATCCAGTGGTGACATTTTATCTAATTTGTGTTTGTCTGAGACTGCGCCCTGGCAGGATGGTCGTAAAGGGCATGTGTGGGGGAGCTGTGATGGGCACCTGGGATCCCAGTGTGCCCACAGTGAGAT
This sequence comes from Jaculus jaculus, assembly GCF_020740685.1. Lineage (NCBI taxonomy): Eukaryota > Metazoa > Chordata > Mammalia > Rodentia > Dipodidae > Jaculus > Jaculus jaculus. The sequence goes on along the minus strand of NC_059105.1, from coordinate 10,175,407 downwards.
AGGAGGATTTCCTAGAAACTTGTGGCCAGGTAATCTAGTTAAGTCAGCAGTGAACAATGAGAGATCCTTCGTCAAACAAGGTGGGAGATAAGAACCACCACACAGTTATCCTCTGACCTCCACACGTGGGCCACAGCATGTGTGTGCCTGTATGTGACACACGAACACACTCACGTGTGCACACACACACACACACACATACACTCACACAAGAAATGTATATTCTAGCTGGACGTGGTGGTGCATGTCTTTAATCTCAGCACTCAGGAGGCAGAGGTAGGAGGATCGCCAAGAGCTGGAGGTCACCCTGAGACTCCATAGTGAATTCCAAGTCAGCCTGGGCTAAAGTGAGACCCTAACTCAAAAACCAAACAAACAAACAAAAAAGAAATGTATGTTCTAGTAATCCATTCTTTAGGGAATCATAGTGCAAATTATCATGCATAACAAGCAACCAAATGTAGCAAACCTTATTGAACTTGTATATTTTATTTTGCATTTAGAATAGATGGTATATTTCTAGCATTCAGCAAACTTAAATATTAGAAGATATGCAGTAGAAGCTCCCTCTACCACCCCCTCCCGACAAATACCCTTACAAGCACATATATGCACACCCAAGTTTTTGGCTCTCCACACTCATGGGTCACGGGTCCTGCTTCTTCCAGTTCATCAGCTGTGGATCAAAAGTATCTGAAAGAAGCTGCATCTGTGCTGAGCGCACGCGGGATTTTCTCGTTGCCGTTCCCTAAGCAATAAATCACACATGTAGTCATGTAGGACTTCCAGTGTATCGGGTCATATGGACAACCTGAAGGTGATTTACAACATACAGGAAGCTATGCACAGGTTACATGCAGATACTAGATCAGTTTACGTAAGGAACCAAAGCAGCTATGGATTTTGGTATGCAGAGAGGGCTCTGGAACCAATCCCACGTTGATACCAATGGAAGATTGTGTGTATGTAATGCGTGTTCTGTGTATGTACATCAACTTTACACAGATGGTCACAAACCCATCAACGACTTTATTTTATTTTGAAGTTAAGTTTCAAGAAACAGGGATGTGACAATAAGGATGAATTTTCTCTCTTTTTTTTTTTTTTCCGGCATGTTGTAGGCATGTAGTACACATGTATGTAGGGGTGTGGGCGAGTGTGTGTGTGTGTGTGTGTGTGTGTAGGCCAGAGCTTGATGCCAGGTGCTTCCTCAATGTCTCTCCACTTTATTCATGGAGGCTAAGTCTCCTACTTGACCAGAGATCACTGATTCAGCTAGCTGGGCTAGCCACCTTGCCCCAGGATGCTCTCTCTGCCCCTGAGCACCGAGGTACAGGCAAGCCTCCGTGCTCACCCAGCATGGGTGAAGCGGATTAGAACTCTGGCCCCCACACTTGCCCAACAAGCGCTTTATCCACTGAGCCAACTCAAAGGGGAATTCTTATGGACCTCATTCATGCAACAATTTTTTTAATATGATTTTCATGGTAGGCATCCAGTTTTGTTTTGTTTTTTTCAAATCAAGTAGGCATAAGACACTGATGGTGAATTACGTTAATCAGGCCTGCCAGAGATTTAGGGTGGGAAGGAAGAATGGACTAAGTATGCATATTTAGCATGGCTTTGGGCAAAGATCTGAGCCCATCTCTTGGGTGAAAAGTACCATGTCTGCTAGGGCAGAGGGTTGAGTGGGTGCTTTTGTCTAGGAGGTCATAACAGCAAACGCTGTATCAGTCAGGGCTCTCTAGAGGAACAGAGCTGATAGAATGAATTGTATTAAAAGGGGATTTATTGGATTAGTTTATGGAAGTCCAACAATAGCAGCGCGCAGGCCTGAGAGTCAAGGAACCCAGTGCTGCTCAGACCAGGAGGCTGGAGGCCTCAGCAGTCCCCATCCAGCACTGAAGGCCTGAAGTCTTCCTGGAGAGCATCTGGACTTAGTCCACGCTGGAAGACGGCCAGCAGCCCTGGCAGCAGGTGGGAGGAAGGGATTCTTTTCCCCCAGGTTCTCCCTGGATGAAGCCCCCTCTGAGAGAGGCTGCCCACTCCTTCAGTTACTCCTTCCTGGAAGCAACCTCCGAGACCCACTCAAGTGGAACGTCTGTGGATTCCTAAACAGGTCAACTTGACGATAGAAAGAAAAAAAAAATCACAAATGCCAACCTTCCACGTGTATGTGCATGTTAAAAATGTATGACGGGAGGGAATTACCATGGGATATATTTTGTAATCATGGAAAATGTCAATAAAAATTTTAAAAAATGTATGAAACTTGTGAACCTGAGAAAAGTTTCGCATCTGTCTACTTGGTGTGTTCAGCTCACCCTGAGTGTTATGGAATGTTGTCCTCTGAGCACAGAAGTCCTTGTCATCTCAGAGGAGCTGTGACTACCCGGAAGACATCCTCTGAGCGAGACAGGCCCCACGGAAGGGAGGGAGGGCTTTCACCTGGGTGTCCAGCCGCTCCCTCCCGTAACCCTTCTCCCAGATGTGGGTGATTCCGCCCCAGCCACCTCCAGAGGTGCTGGAGTCAGGAGCAGGGAGAGCGTTACCTGCACGGAGAGTCTGTCTGTGTGGCTTTGGAGAGGTCGTCACTCGTTCTGGGATGGGATTTGTCCGAGGTGCAGTTACGTGTGGATCACCCACACTCCTGTCCCCGAGCCCACTTGACTCATTGGTTCCCTAGGCTGTGCGATCATTATTTTGGCCTGTGGGTGGTACCATCAGGTGAACAGACAAGTGTTCACGTGTTCCTAGGAAAACGTAACAGACCAGCGGGGTAAATCCCAAGTTGTTCCTGTCAAATTATAGCAGCACCTGCAGAGCTTTCCTCAGAGCTCACTGCAACCCTTGCAACATCCTATAGCAAATCATAATTCCCACCTTTTGCACACACAGACATCTTTAGGCTCAAAGAAGCTAAAGGACATCTTTAGGCTCAGAGAAGCTAAAAGAGTCACTCAAAGCTGATCAGTTTCCCAGGGCTGCCAACACATAGTACCTGAACTGGATGGCTTCAGCCGACAATGATCTGCTGCGTGCTAACTGGGGCTGAGAACTGAAAAGTCAGCACCCTGCCAGGACCATGTTCTCCCTAAAAACTGTGGAGGAAAGCCTCGTCTGGCTTCTGCCAACGGCCGGATTCCTGGTGCTCTTGGGCCTGCAGCTCTGTCTCTGGCCCCCCAGGGTGTCCTCCCTGAATGTCTCTGCTGAATGCTCCCTCTCTTATAAGGATGGCTGGATTAGGCTTTATGATGGTTAATCTTGATTGTTAACTTGATTGCCTTAGGAAAAGCCTAGGGCATTAGTGAGGCACACCTTTTGGTGTATATGTGAGGTCATTTCCGGAGAGGATTACCTGAGGGAAAGTCTTCTCTGAATGTAGGCAGCACCATCCCACCGACTGCGAGACTGAACTGAACAAATGCCAAAAATTGAAAAATTGAGCTTTGTGGAAAAATGAGAAAATGAGCGGAGTTCTGGCGTTCCCCACCCTCTCTGGTTCTTAAGTCCTTAAGATGGGAGGAATCCCAGCTGCAGGCTCCATATGGGAGCCTTGTGAACTGGGAGACAGAATATTTCTCTTAAGTTGCTTCTGGAACGCCAGGGCCTCAGCTACTGAAATTGAACTGCAGATGCTTGTGCCACCTAATGGTCATGTGCGACCTTGTGCTTGCCTCACCTTTGTGCATCTGGCTTACGTGGGATCTGGAGAGTGGAACATGGGTCCTTAGGCTTTGCAGGCGAGCGCCTTAACTGCTGAGCCCTCTCTCCAGCTCTAGTGTCACTTTTATAGATGCCTGAGTTAAGTCAGTGTATTCTTTGGGGTGACAGACTATAACCCACAGCAGTTGGATAGGAAATCTAGCCCAGGACTAAGAAGACAATTGTTGGCAAGCCTTTCTCAAATTAAATGTATATCCCTATGTCCTGGACATCTTGTTAAAAAGCAGTTTCTGACTCAGTTGGTTTCAGGTAGGGCCCTGGGAATATGCATGTTTATCACAGTACTGTTGATTCAAATTCCAGTCCAAAAACCTATTTAAGAATAGTATGGGGCTGGAGAGATGGCTTAGCGATTAAGCGCTTGCCTGTGAAGCCTAAGGACCCCGGTTCGAGGCTCGGTTCCCCAGGTCCCACGTTAGCCAGATGCACAAGGGGGTGCACGCATCTGGAGTTCGTTTGCAGAGGCTGGAAGCCTTGGCGCACCCATTCTCTCTCTCTCCCTCTGTCTTTCTCTCTGTGTCTGTAGCTCTCAAATAAATAAATAAATAATTTTAAAAAAATGTTCTAACATCTGTAGTCAACTTCTATTAAAAAAAAAAAAAAAAGAATAGTATGGAGCCGGGCATGGTGGCACATGCCTTTAATCCCAGAATTTGGGAGGCAGAGGCAGGAGGATCACTGTGAATTCGAGGCCATCCTGAGACTACACAGTGAATTCCAGGTCAGCCTGGACTAGAGTGAAACCCTACTTTGAAAAAAAACAAAAACCAAAACTACAACAAAAAAAGAGAATAGTGTGGCGGGGCAGGGGTGGTGGCTGAAGAGACGCCTTAGTGGTTCAGGTGTCTGCAAAGCCTAACAACCCAGGTTTGATTCCCCAACACCTACATAAAGCCAGATAGAGTGGCACATATGTCTGGAGTTTTTCTACAGTGGCTGGAGGCACTGGTGTGCCAATTTTCTCTATCTCTCCGATTGCAAAAAAATTATAGATAGATAGATGATATAGATATAGATATATGATAGGGTCTTATCCTAAGCAATCCAGTATTGCAGCCATTGTTAAAAATTAAAGAAATGGGAAGATGGAGGGGTAGGAACCATGCCATAGCAGCCTAGGGGAGAAAAAGCCAAGAAAACCCCAGCAAAATGCATTCTTCTACTAAAGAGTGAAGTGTGTAAGAAATTACCAATGGCAGCAGAGAAGTAGGAGAGATCCAGAGCGTCTAGAGCCCACAGAAGCAGGCAGAAGTGGCTCCAGCAGCAGCAGCACCAGGTCCGCAGGGCCACAGCGGCCAGGCTCGGCCTGAGCCACAGGAAAAAGCCAGGTGAGGGGATTCTCCACTCCCACCGGAGCTCTTCACAAACTCAAGAAAAGTGAAGGTAGGACCGCAGTGAACAACAGAGGAGCAGATCACGAGGTAGAGGATCACATGGACCAGCAGGAGAACTAAAGCCACCATCCACAGGACTCGGGGCAAGGGGACCTGGGGGCGGGAAGCCACGCACGTGTGATACAGCTGAGGCGGGAGCTCAGGAGGGCGGAGCCACCGAAAAGCCTTAGCGCAAAGAGGAGATGGGGCATAAAAGGCGCTCAAGTCATGCTCTGCAAATGGGATCCCTGTTGCCCTCTGGTAAAGTAAGAGGATTAAAACCCAAGGAGAGAGGAAAAGAAAGCATTCTTGTCTGTTGCTGTCATTGGTCCAGAATAGCTCGATCTGGACGATGTATATTGACAGTCTCTGACGATGTCTGGGGCAAAGCAGGCGTTCAGCAGATGTACTTACCTCTTCCCATTTTCTTCCTGCGCCTTTCATTTTAGCATTAAGTGATTAAAATTCACTTTGTGTGCCTCATATATTCACATGTCAGTATTATGAGGGATTCTCTGTAATCCTGTTAGCAGAAGAGACGTTGCTCTGCTCTGGGGAGTGCCGACCTGCTGCTGTGCAGTCTCGCAGAGCGGGGCTAAGCAGCGGACTCTGTATCCTCTGCCGTTCACGCGTGTCATCTGAGCCCAAGGCATGCCTGAACTCAGCGCTGCCCTACGATGCGAGCCGGGGCATCACGACACAGGCAGTGAGGGAAGCTGAGCTGTGGCGGGCTGACCATGTGGACTACGAAGCACAGCACAGGAAGCAGGCCGAGAACCCTTGCCATCAAGATTCCAAAAGCCCTGGTTGGTGGTACTCTCCGGGCATCTAAGCAGACACGCTGCTTCCTGTCACGTCCAGACTCCCCGTTGCAGTCACCTTCGTGTTGCTGGACAAACATCCAACCAGAAGCAGCTTATGGGGGAAAAGGGCTTATTTCAGGCTTGCAGAATCCAGGGGAAATGATGTCAGAAGAAGCTGGCTCACTTCTGCAGATCCAAGCAGAGTGGTATTGTTGGACAAGTAGAACTCTCTACAACAGAGGAACTGAACTTTTCTGCAGGAGAGTCTGCTGTAGCTGCAGGGGGACCTTCACATCTCAGCAGGGGAGACTGGCAATGTGAGGTGTCCATGCAGCCTAGGGCCAGGAAGGATTTTTATGTCCAAGGAGAGGGGCATGGGAGAAGCATGAGCAAGTGCGAAGGCAGCTTTGAACTTCTTTGAATTTCTTCCAATATCACCAAGCAGGATGCTGCTAGAGCCTCAAATTGCAAGCTAAATCTTAATCAGTACTACCTGACTGTATGGGACCAAACGGTCAAACCACAACACTGCCCTTCTCATCCATGCACAGCATGGGCAAGACAGGACATGTACGGACTTGGGAGCCCAGCCAGCCCGTGGTGATGTCCTTGATGCTTGCCTCCCAGGTATGGACCCATAAGCTGCAGCTGGCCTGTCTGTACCCCAGGAAGTCCTACTGCCTCGCCAGCCTCAGGGGCAATCCGGAGAGTACACATGCGCTGCACGTGCTGAACGTGGTGGCTTGAGTGTGAAATGTCCCCCAAAGCCTCATGGATTTGTGGTTAAGCCTCATACTCAATCCTCAGCTGGTGGCAGTTTGGGATGTCGAACCTTACTGGAGAAGAAGGTGTGTTGCTTGAGGTGGGCCCTATATATCAGAAAACGTCAAAAAGCAACAATAGCCAACACCAAAATACAGCTTATTTGAGGATAGTAAAGCCGACCAAGACTCTTTCGATCAAAGCTAACACCTCACATGCCCTGGGTGGAAGGTGAGATCAGCACTTCCAGTGCGGAACTGTGTACCTGGCTTTGTGTATGTAAGCAGGCCCTGTTGCCTTTTGGAAGGGCTTCCAATCACAGCAATGCTGAGCGCCCACCCCGGTCCCTCCCTGTTGTGCTGTGGACTCAGGCTGCTTGGGTGGCTGGATCTGGTGTTCTGATCATCTGTGCTGGATGCCATGCGGCCAGAGGGTGCAGGAGTTCTTGGTGGTTCGTGGCACTGGTGTTTGGGGGATGGGAGACGGTGTGGGATGCCCGGAGTTGTACCGGAGCTGTTGCGCTGGTCTCTGCTCGTTCTTTTTCAGGTTTCTTGACTTTGCAGGGAGGCTGACGTGAGTGGAAAATCCCCATCATGTGGTTTCTGCTCCTGCCTCTGTGCGGCTGGGCTGGGCAGCCCGCTCATTGGGGCTGCCAGTTCCTTGGTGGGATTCTGGCTGGTTTCCGGCTTGCTAGCTAGAAGAACTGGCCTCTCCTGCTGCTCTGCTGTGGTTGATAATTTCTCATACCTCTTCACTCTTCAGCAGAAGAGGGTATTTTGCTGCTTTTCTGCTTATTTCCTTTCCTAGGCTGCTTTGCAGAAGTTTATTTTTTAATGAGAGAGAGAGGGAGAGAGAGAAGAGAGTGGCACGCGAGGGTCTCTGGCTGCAATAAAACTCCAGATGCATGTGCCACCTTGTGCACTTGTGTTACCTTGTGCATCTGGCTTATGTGGGACCTGGAGAGTTGAACATGGGTCCTTAGGCTTTGTAGGCAAACACCTTAACTACTATAAGCTATCTCTCTAGCTCTCTTTTTAATTTTTAAAAATTTTTTTGTTGGGCTGGAGAGATGGCTTAGTGGTTAAGCGCTTGCCTGTGAAGCCTAAGGACCCCGGTTCGAGGCTCGGTTCCCCAGGTCCCACATTAGCCAGATGCACAAGGGGGCGCACGCGTCTGGAGTTCGTTTGCAGAGGCTGGAAGCCCTGGCGCGCCCATTCTCTCTCTCTCCCTCTACCTGTCTTTCTCTCTGTGTCTGTCGCTCTCAAATAAATAAATTTAAAAAAAAAAATTTTTTTGTTGTTGTTCATTTTTATTTATTTGACAGTGACAGAAAGAGAGAGAGGAAGAGGCAGAGAGAGAGAGAGAACGGGCGCGCCAGGGCCTCCAGCCTCTGCAAACGAACTCCAGACGCGTGCGCCCCCTTGTGCATCTGGCTAACGTGGGACCTGGGGAACCGAGCCTTGAACCGGGGTCCTTTGGCCTCACAGGCAAGTGTTTAACCACTGAGCCATCTCTCCAGCCCTCCTTTTAATTTTTTTAAATGCATCTCACTATGTAGCCTAAAATGGCTTCCAAACTTGTAATCCTCCTGCCTCTCTTCCCAAATTCTGAGATTACAAGCATTCTCCATCACCCCTGGTTCCTTTTTTATTGTTTTAAATATTTTTTAAAGTTTATTTATTTGTGAGAGAAAGTGGGCCATATACAGAGAGAATGGGCATGTCAGGACCTCTTGCCAGTGCAAATGAACTCCAGACTCATGCTCCACCTTATGCATCTGGCTTACGTCGGTCCTGGGGAATCAAACCTGGGTCCTTAGTCTTGGTAGGCAAGTGCTTTAACTGCTAAGCCATCTACCCAGTCTGTCTGTTTCCTTTTTACTTTTTTAAAATTTAGTTTGAGCAAAGTCTCATGCAGCCCTGGCAGAGGCTGCCTTGAACTTCTGGTCCATCTTCCCAGTGCCAGGATTACAAGTATGCACCACCGCCGCTGCCTGCTTTTCTAAAATCTTTTTATTGTGGTAAAGTATATGTAATATAACAATTATAATTTTATTTACTTATCAGAGGGAGGGAGGGGGGAGGGGAAGATAGAGAATGGGTGCACCAAGTCCTCTGGCCACTGTAAACAAACTCCAGATGCATGTGCCACCTTGTGCATCTGGCTTATATGGGTACTGGGGAATTGATCCTGGACCCTCAGGCTTTGCAAGCAAGTGCCTTAACTGCCAAGCCATCTCTCCAACCCTCAGTTTTAATCATTTTTAAGTGTTCAGTTGTTAGATATTGCTTTAAAAGCGGTCATTACTAACAAAAAGGAAAGCTAGCTAGGCCTATAATACCAGCTGCTTAGGAAGCTGAGGCAGGAGAATTTTGAGTTTGAGGCTGGTTTGAGCTACATAGTGAGATCCTGACTCAAAAATGCATATATATTATAAAAATAAAGCATGCAAAATGCAGCAGTATTAAAGTTTTAGCAAACACGTTTTCTTTATTCATTCTGTTTTCAGTGGTGGGAAGGGAACTTGGGGCCTTGTGCATGCTTGGCCAACTCCCTATCCCAGAGCTACATCCTCAGCCTCAACATTTTGAATCAGGAAGCATTTGCTTTGGATGCATTATGTTACTGAGTGATGTGTTGGACACCTTCCCTGATTCTTTGAAAAGCTTCAAACTGCAAATCAACCCCCTCCAGGGAGGTCCCCGACACTCATCCACAGTGTAGCACAGAGAAGTCATGTAATCAAACAGAAACCTAGGGCTGGTGAGCTGGCTTAATGGTTAAGGTGCTTGCCTGTGAAGACTAAGGGCCCATGTTTGACTCTCCAGATCCCACATTAGCCAGACACACAAAGGTGAGGAAAGCACAAGGTTGCACATGCCCACTAGGTGGCACAAGCGTCTGGAGTTCAATTGCAGTGGCTGAGGCCCTGGCACACCAATTCTCTCTCTCTCACACTCTTTCTAAAATTAAAAATAAAGAGAAACCTACTCAATCTTCTCAGGGATTAGTGTCATATTTCTGTGATATTGTTTGATGTGTATCTTTGTCCATCATCAGATTAACTTTCACTGAAGCAGGATTTTAAAATGTATACAATTATTTTCTTCCATCCACTCACTGTTGTTTGTGTTTTTCCCCTCACGTAGGGTCTCACTCTAGCCAAGGCTGGCCTCAAATTCACAAAGAAGCCCTGAGTGCTGGGATTAAAGGCATAGTGCACCACACCTGGCCTCTCTTGCTTTTCTGCGTGTCATTGTTTCACAAATTATGAATCTGGGTCTATAATGTAACAAACATTTTTCTGGAACTACAGAAAGTATCACCCCAAGCAAGAGCCTTTATTTTTCTTACTTTTCAGCAACATTGCTTCTACAAAAGCTAAATCGGATTTATAAAAAAATTCCAAAAGCTAACAAAAAATTACCTACTATTTGACAATTTCATGCAGGTCTAAAGTTTATTTTGATCATATTTCCCCCTCCTCTTTAAACCCACATTTAAAGCACGAATGTCCAGGATGTTCCTCATCCAAGCGCTGCGCCTGCAATCCCAGGACCTGCCACCAGGGTGGTGATGAGCCAAATTGGAGGCACAGATCCTGTACCCAGAGAAGTCTGAAAAACAGCGATTGTATTTTATTTTATTTTTTTTTTTGTTTTGTGTTTTTTTCGGCGTAGGGTCTCACTCTAGCCCAGGATGACCTGGAATTCACTATGGAGTCTCAGGGTGGCCTCGAACTCACGGAGATCCTCCTACCTCTGCCTCCCGAGTGCTGGGATTAAAGACGTGCGCCGCCACGCCCGCCTATGATTTTATTTTTAATTAAGAAGAAAAGAGGAGAAAGAGAAGACAGAGCATAGAGAAGAAAGACAAAAGAGACAGGGGAGAGAGAAGAAGAGACAGAAGAAAGGGAGGGGAGAGAAAGAGAGACAAAAGAGAAAAAAGAAAGAGAAGGGGAGAGAGAAGAGACAGAGAGGGAGGCGTGTACCAGTGTAGAGGCGCACGTCTATAATCCCAGAATTGACCGCTGAGGCAGGCCGGTTGCTATCAGCTGGAGGACAGCTGAGGCTGCATAGTGAGAATCAGACCAGGTAGAGCTACAGGAACGCCCTGTGGCGTGGACGATGGAAAGAAGGAAGCAGGGAGGGAGGGAGGAAGGAAAGGTATGGGAGGATGAGAGGGGAAAGCCACTTAAAAAGTGTGAGGATCTGGGCTGGAGAGATTGCTTAGTGGTTAAGTCACTTGCCTGAAATGCCTGACAATCTGGTTCAATTCCCCAGTCCCCACTTAAAGCCAGATGCACAAAGTGGCACGTGTCTAAGTTCCTTGGTAGTGGCAGGAGGCCCTGGTGTACCCATTCTCTCTGTCTCTCATTCTCTCCCTGCTTGCAAATAAATAAATAAAATTAAAAAAATATTTTTAAACATGTGAAGAGCTGAGCGTGGTGGCGCACACCTTTAATCCCAGCACTCAGGACGCAGAGGTAGGAGGATGGCCAAGGGTCTGAGGCCACCTTGAGACTACATAGTGAATTCCAGGTCGGCCTGAGCTGGAGTGAGACCCTATCTCAAAAGAAAATGAGGATATTTTTGTGAATTAATAAAATGAGCTCATGGGTCAGCCTTTAAAGTTTCCAGGGATCAACGTCTTGCTTCCTGTGGGCCCTCTGACAATCGCCTTTCTTTGCTCCCTGGCAGCAGCTAGAGTGTCCACCCCACCAACACATCCCACCTCCATTCTGACAGCGATCTTTCTCTGTTGGAAACGGTTGGGGTGTCTGGGGAAGCCTGCCGGACCCATGATCTTATGAACTCAGGGCCAGCCTTGTGTCCATGAGGGCCTGGACTCAGAGTCCCTTTCTTAATGCTGCCATTCTGAGAAGCATCTGTGTGGTCCTCAGAGGGTCCCAGGTCTGCTCATTTCCTGTCTCTGACCATCACTCCGTTGTCCCTGGTGCCTACTGGGATTCTCTGCCCCCAAGCTCCCAAACGAGTTATCTCAGGGTCTGCTCTGCACACTCACACTGTGGGGCCTTATCTGCTTATTAGATACTGTATCAAAGGAGAATCCGGCTATAGGAAGTCCCACCGACATTGGTCTTTGCCCAGCCTCAATAAGAGGACAGGACTTGTGCTGATGGCACTTTCCCATCTCTAGATGTGGATCAGAGGCACTCAGGGGGCCCCCGGAACCCAGAGCTAGGCTTCCTGCTTGCTGAGCCCCTCAGATGAAAGCTGGGGGCCGGCAGCAGCCCCGCCATGTCACCTGAGGTCTCACCGGTTCACTTGCTTTTGTTCGCTGTACTTGTGGTGACATTACCAACACTAGCGTGAGGAGCTTTGCCTGTGTTTTCTTGTCAAAATGTCGTGGTTTCAAACAAGCCCCTGTAAAGGCTGAGCCATCTTAAAACTCCAAAATGATTTGGTTTCAAATCTTATATTTTAGAGTCACCATTTCAAGTTAATTCTTGCACATAGAATAAGACAAATGTCCAATTTCCTTCCTTCCTTGTTTCCTCCCTTCCTGTTTGGAGATATGACCACACTCTGTAGACCAGCCTGACCTCGAACTCACAATGTAACCCAGGTTGGCTTCAAACTTGCAGTGATTCTCTTGCCTCAGCCCCTAAGTGCTGGGATTATGGTGTGTGCCATCATGTCTGGCTGTCCAATTTCATTCTTTTGTATGTAGGTATCTAGTTTTCACAACATCAACCTGTTGAAGAGACTTCCCTTCCTCTTTGTGTGTTCTTGGCACCATTGTCAAAGATTAGTTGACCAGATAGACATGGTGATGAGTGCCTATAATACTGAATGAAAAAAAGAAAGGAAGGAAGAAGAGAGGGGGGAAGGAAGTAAGGAAGGACAGAAAAAGAAATGAAAACAGCTTAGATGACCATAGAGACACATGGATTTATTTCAGTATTTCTCTGTTTTGTTCCATTGGTTTATGGGCTTCAAAAAATATTTTATTTGAGAGAGACAGAAAGAGAGAGAGAGAGAATGGGTGCACCAGGGCCTCTAGCCACTGCAAATGAACTCCAGATGCAAGTGCCACCTTGCACATTTGGCTTACGTGGATAGTGGGGAATTGAACCTGGGTCCTTAGACTTCACAGGTAAGCACCTTCACCGCTAAGCCATCTCTCCAGCCTCATGTGTCTTGTGTGTGTTGTGTTTGCAGTGGAGTGTGCATGTGCATATATGTGTTCATATGTGTGCACGTGTGGAGGCCAGAGGCCTTCTTCGGTTGCTGTCTACCTTGTGTATTGAGACAGGGTCTCACTGACCCCAGAGCTCACTGAGCTGACTAGACTAGCCAGTCAGCTTGCACCATGGATCGGATCCTCGGATCTCTTTCTGAGTGCTGGGATTGCGGTGCATGCCTCCACACCCAGTTTTGACGTGGGCGCTGGGGATCAGAACCCAGGCCCTCATGCTTGCATGGCAAGCCTTGTACCAACCAAGCCATCTCCCCACCACCATAATATTTCAATTCCTACAACTCTATATTACAATTTGAAATCAGGGAATGTGAGGCCACTACCTTTCCTCATCTTCTGAATTGTTCTCTAGTCAAGGTATTTGAAGGCTCTGTATAAATTTTAGGATTGGTTTTCTTCTTTTAGTATTTTTAGTTATTTATGAGAGAGAGAGGGAGGGAGGGAGGGAGGGAGAACACAGGCTCACCAGGGCCTCCTGCCACTGCAAGCGAACTCCATATATGCACGGCTCTTTATGCAGCAGCTTTACTTGGGTACTGGGGAATCAAACAAAGACTTTCAGACTTTGCAAGCAAGTACCACTGACCACTAGGCCATCTCCCCAGCCCAGGATTGCTTTTCAAAAAAACATCAATGGAATTTTGTTAGGTATGGCACTGACAGCCCTAATCTTTCTCATGAAGGGAGGCAAACACACTCATAGGACTCTATGCACTGGGTTAATGCTCACTGGGGATTTTCTTGAAGCAGAGAATGAAAGAAAGTTAATTTTCATCAAACAGTGAGAATCTGAGAGAGAAGAAACGCACAACCTTCTGTAAAACATGACTCATCTAAAAGAAAATGAAAGTTAGAGGTAAATTCTGGCCAGGCATAGTGGTACACATCTTTAATTCTAGCACTTGAGAGGTAGAGTCGGAAAAATAAGTTCAAGGTCGTCCTTGGCTACACAGCAAGTTCAAAACCAACCTGAGACCCATGAGACCCTATCTCAAACAAACAAATCAACAACAACAACAGCAAAACACTAACTGGGGCTGGATAGATGGCTTAGTAGCAACATGCTTGCTTGCCAAGCCCAAGGATCTAGGTTCAACTCCCCAGAGTCCATGTAAGCAAGATGCACATGATGGTGCATGCATAAGGAATTTCTTTGCAGTGGCTGGAGGCCCTAGCCTGTCCATTCTCTTTTTCTCTCTCTCCGTAATAAATAAATAAGTAGAAATAAATTTTTAAAAACCACTAAACTGGAGTCAAGTTAAGTGACATCATAATTTGTGCCACACGGTCGTTTCTATGCTAAAGGAAACATGCACTAAAATAACAGCCCTGGGTTCACTTGAATATGCATGGCTCTGGGTTCTTGCACTTGAACAAGAAAGCCTGTGTCCATGTTGCTGCTTTTGTTAATGCCAAGACTTTATGGTGAAAAGCTTGTGCCAGGGACCCGACATGGGCGAAGCTCTTTGGACACAGGCCACAGGAGGTGCCCTCGGGTCTCCAGTGCTCAGGGCAGGCTTGTGTCCTTCCACGTTTCGTACCAAGTTTACTGAAAGCGTCTGCAGTATTGACACAGTACTTAAATGTAGGCATCTGTGGCCTGGCTCAGGCTTAGCATCTGTACTCTTACGCAGAATGCACGCTGGACTTGCTTGGCTCACCACGAGCTGACGAAGAAGCACTTCCCCCACTTTACAGCTGAACATTTGTGTTGTTCCCCAGATTCACATATTGAAGCCCAAGCCTCAAGGTGATGGAACTGAGGTGTGATGAGGGCATGACAGTGGGACCCTGGTGTACGGGTTAGTGGCCTCAGAAAAAGGAGCCACTGGAGAGATGGCTCAGCTATTAAAGGTGCTTGCTTGCAAAGCCTGACGGCTGGGAGTTTGATTCCCCAGTGACCACAAAAGCCAGATGCACAAACTTGCACATGTATCTGGAGTTTGTTTTCAGGGGCAGGGTGTCCCGGCGTGCCCATTCTCTCTCTCTTTCTCAAAAAAATAAATACTTAAAAAATAAAAAATAAGGAGGCCCCTGTGAGCTGCCTTGCCCTTTACCACATGAAGGTGCTGCTGCAAAGGGGCTTCTCCGAAGCAGAATGTGGGTCCTGCCACACACTGAATCCCCTTTGGTCTTTTTATTTATTTATTAGTGAGAGAAAGACAGGGAGAGAGAGAGAGGGAGAGAGAGAATGGGCATGCCAGGGCCTCTAGCCACTGTAAACAAACTCCAGATGCGTGTGCCATCTTGCGCATCTGACTTAACGGGGGTGGGGGGTACTGGAAAATTGAACCTGGGTCCTTTGGCTTCACAGGCAAATGTCTTAACTGCATCTCTCCATCTCCTCCTCCATCTTTGATCTTGAACTTCCCAGCCTCTAGAACTGTGAAAATAGATTTCTGTTGTTCACAAGCTACATGGTTTATGGCATTTTCTTACAGCAACCTGAATGGGCTGGTGCCCTCCCCCGTTGCCCACCCCCACGGCTAACATGATCTGCTGACAGCCTGTCATCACGCACAACATCCACCCCCCCCCACCCCCCCGTGGTTTGAGTTGAGATGTGCTGTGAAATACGCATGGGATTCTGGAGACTAAGAAATGAAAGACAGGGCTGAAGAGATGGCTCAGCGGCTAAGGCACTTGCCTGCAAAGCCTAAGGACCCAAGTTTGATTCCTAAGTACCCATGTAAAGCAAGATGCACAAGGTGACATGCATCTGGAGCTTGTCTATAGTGGGTAGAGGCCTTGGTGTGCCCAATCCCTATTTGCCTCTCTCTCTTTCTTTCTCAAATAACTAAATAAAATACTTTTTTAAAGAAATGAAACTGGGCATGGTGGCACATGCCTTTAATCCCAGCACTTGGGAGGCAGAGGTAGAAGGATCACCATGAGTTCAAGGCCACCCTGAGACTACTGAGTAAATTCCAGGTCAACCTTGGCTATGGTGAGACCCTCCCCCACAAAAAAAATTTTTTTTAAAAGGAAAGAAATGGAGGAAATAAAATACCTCATGAGTGTAGCTGTGGATCAATTATGTGTTAAAATGATAATCATGCAGCTACATAGGGGAAAAGGAAATATTCAAATTAATTTCATGAGTTTCTTTTCCCTAGCTGGAAAATTTAAAACAGGCCTGTGGCTCACATTTTAAAGGGCTGTGCTCTGGGGATAGGCTATACTTAGCGCCTCTCTTTTGTTGCTTTCTTCTTAGATTAAGTTGCTATTATTGGGAGTTTAGGAAGGATTTGTCAGCAGGAGGGTGGAGAGTTCTCAGCAGGGCCAGTTGTTAGAGCAGACTCTAATGCCAGGGCCGTAAGCGGGCTGATCTGCTTGAGCTGGAATTGAGGGGCCTGCTCGTTAACAAGGGTAAGCCCTTTAAGGAGACTTGGCCTTTGCAAACCCTACCTGGCTTTTTGGATTATATCTTAGGGAATTTTAAAAGAAGACACAGGATGAAATGGTGGACGAACAGGATACATTTTCACTGTGATGTGTCAGATGGTGGTCCAAGTTCAAGGTTTCTAAGTCTGTCTGTCTTGAGTTGACCTGGGCAGCAGGCTATTTCAGGGCTCACCTTCATTTACAAAGGACACACCTCCTACTACAGTCCTTGTTCTTTTTTTAATGCTACAGTTGAGAGAGCTGGAAAAGTACATTTGTTTTGGAGAGGCCAGGAGAGAGAAATGTGGGGAGTATCACATTCCCTCCTCCAGCTGGGAAAAGGACTGTGGGTCCAAGATGATATTTAAGTCCTGTGGTTAAATAAGCAAACAGTCTGCGCATGCTGTAGAATAATTACAACGTGAAAGGGGACAGAGAAATCCAGGTCAACAAACCCGCTAGAGATGCAGAGGTCCAGTGACACTGAGCTGCCCAAGGTCACTGTCCTTTATCAGCTGGGGGCAGAGTGGGAGGGGAACTTCACTGATAACCAGTTCAAGGGCTCTCGGGGAGCTGTGCTCATCAGAACCACCTAGGGACAGCTAACAATCCCAGGTCTGAAGCTGTACCCCAGACCAATGAAGTCGTCAGCATTTGGAAAGTTTCCCAGGTAATTCCAGTGTGCGGCCAAGGCTGAGAACCAGTGATCTAGGTCACTCCCTTGTTTATGCAGATGCATGCTGAGACGGGGATGCTCTGGGGACACTGCCCAAGTTCCTCCAGCTGGCAAGTGGCTGAGCAGGGACAAGTTCCTTCTTTTCTTATGTTTTTAAAATATTTCATTTTTATTTGAGAGAGAGGGAAGCAGAGAGAGAGAATGGGTGAGCCAGAGTCTCCAGCTGCTACAAATGAACTCCAGACACATGTGCTACTTTGTGCATCTGGCTTATGTGGGTCCTGGGGAATCGAACCTGGGTCCTTTGGCTTACAGGAAAGTGCCTCAACCACTAGGCCATTTCTCCAGCCCTGTTATTTCTAAAAATATTTTTTAAATTTAATTTTTTTATGACAGGGAAAGGAGTGGCATGCCAGAGCCTCTAGCCACTGCAATGCACTCCAGATGCATGCATCACCTTGTACATCTGGCTTTACATGGGTACTGGGAATTGAACCTGGCTTCTTAGGCTTTGCAGGCAAGTGCCTTAAGTGCTAAGTGATCTCTTCAGCCCTCCTAGACAATTATTTCTGTTTTTTTTAATTGACAACTTCCATAATTATAGACAATAACCCATGGTAATTCCCTCCTTCCCCCCATTTTCCATTTTGCAACTCCACTCTCCATCATACGTTTTCTCCTCTCAATCAGTCTCTATTTCTGTTTTTTTTTCTGTTTTTATGTCATATATACACACATGACTTTATGTATCTATATAAATGCCAAGAACCACATGCTATTTGCCTTTCTGAGACTGGTTTAAAGTGGTTACCTCTACTCACATCCATTTCCCATAAACAACATAACTTCATTTTTCTTTAAGGCAAGTTCTATTGTGTATGCCATGTTTTTTTCTCTTGCCATTATTCTCTAGGCATTAAAGTGTAAACAGCTACACGGCATGTACTCTGTACAGGTGTTACAGTGCTCCAGAGGTGATTTAAAAGAAGGTGTGCATAGGTCCTGTGCAGACACAACCCCATTTTATACAGGGCTCTTGAGCATCAACAGCTCTAGGGACCTGCAGCCCCGACTATAATCTCTCACACTTATCACTGTACTTTTCCAATTATGTAAATTGGAGAAAATATTAATTCATTCTGAGAAATGTTTTTCAGCTCAGCTCTTCCAAATTTCATCTGTTCCATCATGGGAGGCTCCTCGCTTCCATCAGCCATATGTCAGACTCCTAGGGTGTTTAAAGGGACAATATTTTTGCCATGATCCAAAAATGCAGTTTGATTACATGACAGAGTTTGATTATATTGAGGAAGCTTCCTGTGACCAGAAATAAACTTACGCTGCCAGTGAAGACCAAGGTATAATTATTTCTCTTATAGGTGAAAAGTTTAACAATGGTGTAAAAGAAAAGGCTTTACTGGTGAATAAAATTCCACATACATTAACCAATGCAGGCTACTGGATAAAATGATACCATTAATATTTGTGGGCTCCATATTCATGGAATCTATAACACAGTATGAATCCTGCAAAGACTCAGAAGCCATGGCCATTCTCAAGCGCATGAATAGAACACTGCAAGGAGAGCTGGAGGGATGGCTTAATGGTTAAGGCGTTTGCCTGCAAAGGGACCCAGGTTCGATTCCCCAGGACCCACGTTAGACAGATGCACAAGGGGGCACACACGTCTGGAGCTCATTTGCCATGGCTGGAGGCCCTGGAGCTCCCATTCTTTCTCTCTCTTTCTCTGTCAAATAAATAAATAGCCGGGCATGGTGGCACACACCTTTAATCCCAGCACTCTGGGAGGCAGAGGTAGGAGGATCGCTGTGAGTTCGAGGCCACCCTGAGACTACATAGTGAATTCCAGGTCGGCCTGGGCCAGAGTGAGACCCTACCTTGAAAAAACAGAAATAAATGAATGAATAAATAAACAAATAAAAACATTTAAAGAAAAGTTCAATGAACGTGACCCCTGACCCCTGTCGTCACAGCCACGTTGGCACTGACTATATACAAGGCTTACAGTGTGGCTACTCAAGAGCGATTTCTGACTAGAAGTGCCAGTATTACCTTGAAGCTTGTCCCAAGGGCAAACTCTCAGGCTCACTTTATTCCCAAGGCCTACTGAGCTGGACCATGCACCTTAACAAGACACTCAGGAGTGCACACGTGTCACTCTCCATTTTCTGCAAACTGCAGAGTGAGTCATGTATAAAGAATTGCGTGTCTCACCGTTCTGGAGGCTGGAAAGCTAGAGAACATGGCACTGGTCTGCTAAGGGCATTCTTTTTTTTTTTTTTTTAAATTTTATTTATTTATTTGAGAGCGACAGACACAGAGAGAAGGACAGAGAGAGGGAGAGAGAGAGAATGGGCGCGCCAGGGCTTCCAGCCTCTGCAAACGAACTCCAGACGCGTGCGCCCCCTTGTGCATCTGGCTAACGCGGGACCTGGGGAACCGAGCCTCGAACCGGGGTCCTTAGGCTTCACAGGCAAGCGCTTAACCGCTAAGCCATCTCTCCAGCCCAAGGGCATTCTTTTTATTATTCTTGTCATTATTTTCAATAATTTATTTATTTGAACTGGGGAGAGAGAGAGAGAGAAAGAGAGAAAAAGAGGCAAATAAAAGAGAGAGAGAATGGGCACACCAAGGCCTCCAGCCACTGCAAATGAACTCCAGACGCATGTGCCACCTTGTGCATCTGGCTTACGTGGGTCCTGGGGAAGTGAACCAGGGTCCTTTGGCTTTGCAGGCAAATGCCCTAAGCACTAAGCCATCCCTCCAGCAGAGCATTCTTGCTATACCATTCCATGATGGGAGACAAATGGAAGTGCAAGAGAACTCCAGAGCAAGAGAGACAAAGGGGCCTGAAATCCCTTTTTTTAAAATAATTTTTTAAAAAATTATTTATTTATTTATTTGAGAGCGACAGACACAGAGAGAAAGACAGATAGAGGGAGAGAGAGAGAATGGGCGCGCCAGTGCTTCCAGCCTCTGCAAACGAACTCCAGACGCGTGCGCCCCCTTGTGCATCTGGCTAACGTGGGACCTGGGGAACCGAGCCTCGAACCAGGGTCGTTAGGCTTCACAGGCAAGCGCTTAACCGCTAAGCCATCTCTCCAGCCCCTGAAATCCCTTTTTTAAAAACAGCATTTTATTTATTTACTTATTTACTTGAGAAAGAGAGAGAGAGAAGGAGAGAGAATGAGCACACCAGGGCCTCCAGCCATTGCAAATGAACTCCAGACGTCTGCACTACCATGTGCATCTGGCTTACATGGGTACTGGGGAACCAAACCCAGGTCCTTAGACTTTGCGGGCAAGCCCCTTAACTGCTAAGCCATCTCTCCAGTCCTGAACTTCCCTTTTTATCAGAAGCCCATCTCCATGGTGATTAGCGCATGTTGGTTACAGTGTGGCTCATCCATGCGAACAGAGCCTCATGCTGTAATCGCCTCTGTAGAGTCTGCCACTGAATACTGTTGCAATGGCAGCTCGAGAACTGGGATGTGGCTGATGGGGTGCTTGCCAGGCATGCGCAGCGCCCCGAGTTTCACCCTCAGCATCACTTAAAAGCAGGCACATGCCCGTGTGAACCCCAGCGCTTGAAAGGTGATGGCAAGAGAACCGGCACTTCTTCAAGGTTATCCTCAACAGCCTGTGCTACATGTGACCCTGTTTTCAGGGCTGGGGAGTCAGTTTAGTCAGTAAAGTGAAGACCCAAGTTCAACAACCGCCCGCGTGCGAAAATGCTGAGCTGGATGGTGTATGTTTGTGACCACAGGACCCCTGGGACTTGCTGGTCAGCTAGTCTAGTCTAATTAGTAAGCTCCAGGCCAGTGAGAGACCCTGTCTCAAAAAGAAAAAAAAAAAAAAAAAAAAAAGATGGACAGAGTTTTGAGAAACGACGCGTGTGCCCTGGGATGCTCAGTGTAGACCCGTCTACTGACAGCGGTCCTGCGCGCTGCCTCCCGAGCGCTCGGAAGACAGGAATGTGCCACCGTGCCCGACCTGGCAGTTTTATAAGTGGCGGTGAAGATGGCAAGGGTGGAGGGAGGGTGCTGGGATCTAGCTCAGGGCTGGGGTGCTGCTGAACACGCTCTGCCCAGGCGGGTCCCCGCGAAGGATTCGTCAGGTACACAATGCCAGCAGTGCCAGCGCGGAGAAACTTTGCTCTAAACTAACAGATGCTGCAGTCTAAAACTGTGACATTATAATGAATGGTGTGGATTAACATAGTGATTAATGATTAAATGACAACCAGTGCCATTGGCCAGTGAGAAACAATACAGCATCCACCTTGAGAGCTGAACTTCGCAAATGAGTAAGAATTCAAAAGTTATGTCCATAAAAGATTAGTGTCTCTTCCACACAAAACAAACAAATCATGTTATATTCCATACAAGCCAGGGATTTAATGGTGCTGAGGTAAACTAATAAATCTACTTCAAAGCAAATAATAATAAAAAAAAAAATAGGTTAGGCAAGAGCATGGTGGCCCATGCCCACAATCCCAGTATTTAGACCAGAGGCAGGAGGATTGCTGTTAGTTCAATGCCAGCCTAGTCTACCTAGCAAATTCTAGGCCAACCAGGACTACATAGTGAGAGTATATCCAGAGAGAGAGAGTGAGAGAGTGTTTGTTTATTTGAGCCAGGGCCCAGGAACATAGATTTAAATTACCCTAACCAAGCCAGACATGGTGGTGCACGCCTTTAATCCCAGCACTTGGGAGTCAGAGGTAGGAGGATCGCCATGAGTTCGAGGCCACCCTGAGGCTACAAAGTGAATTCCAGTTAACCTGGACTAGAGGGAGACCCTACCTTGAAAAAAAAATTACCCTAAGTAACATGTTCCAATGCAGAAGAGATCCATGAGGGCCACAGGGGTAGCTCAGATGGTAAAGTGAATTCCTAGCACGTAGGAGGCCCTGAGCTCAATCCCCAACATAGATAACATGGTAGCGTGCACCTACAATCCCATTATTTGGGAGGGGGAGGCAGAAGCTCGAGGTCATCCTTGGCTACATAGCAAGCTTGAGGCCACCTGGGCAACGTGAGACCCAGACACACACACACACACACACACACACACACACACACACACACACGAACACAGAACCAGATAAATCCATACATCAGAACATTCACCAGTTATGTTCATGGGAGCATCAGGTATGTGAGCCACAGCGGAGCAGGGCAATCTCTTGCATAGGTTTCCAATGATAATCTCACTTTAAGCTTAAAGGCGGATGGGGGTGAGAGCTCAGCTAAGCTTAATGACACATTCCAAAATGCTTATCTGTTATTCACCAGAATGTTAGGGTAGATACAGAAGTTAAGGCCAAAGGCTATTAAAGGGCCTTAAAATAGCTAAAGATAACTTTGGCATTTGACCTCCGGTGTAGCATCTCTTCACAATCATGATGTCCTAGTCAGCTGAGGTCAGGCAGTCTTTTTTTTTTTGTTTGTTTGTCTTTTGGTTTTTCTAGGTAGGGTCTTGTGCTAGCCCAGGCTGACCTGGAATTCACTATGTAGTGTCAGGGTGGCCTTGAACTCACAGTGGTCCTCCTACCTCTGCCTCCTGAGTGCTGGGATTAAAGGTGTGTGCCACCACACCTGACTCCCCTCCTTTTTAATGAAAGAGAAAGAAAGAGAATTGGCGCGCCAGGACCTCCTCGCAATGGAACTCCAGATGCGGGCGCCCCTCGTGCGCAGGTGCGAGCTTGCGCACTTGTGTCACCGCGTGCACCTGGCTTACGTGGGGAGAGGCGGGCAGGAGTCCTCAGGCTTCGCAGGTAAGTGCCTTAACCTCTAAGCCATCTCTCCAGCCTTCCCCCTTTTTTGGGGGGGGGGGTAGGATCTCACTCTAGGCCAGGTTGCCCTGGAACTCACTCTATAGTCCTAGGCTAGCCTCAAACTCACAGCAATCCTCCTGCCTCTGCCTCCCAAGTGCTAGGATTAAGTGCATGTGCCACCACACCTAGCCAGGCAGTCTTTTTCTTTTTTCTTTTACTTTTAAGCAGGATCTTTATAAATTTCATTTTTATTTTCAATACCTTATTATATTTATTTGTGAGAGAAAGCATAGGTGCACTAGAGTCTCTTGCAACTGTAAATGAACTCTAGATGCATGTGCCACTTTGTGCAGCTGACTTTATGTGGGTGCTGGAGCATCAAACCCTGACAGCACGCTTGGCAAGCAAGAACCTTTAATGGCTGAGTCATCTCTCCAGCCCAGTCTTCAGGGTCCCTTATAGTGTAGATAGAGCTTCTTTACAGAACCTTGATTCACAACTATAAATAGATTTTTAAAGATTATGTTTTTATTTATTTATTTTATTTTTATTTGAGAGAGAGAGAAAGAGGGGGAGGGAGAGAGACAGAGAGAATGGGCACACCAGGGCTTCTAGTCACTGCAAACGAACTTCAGACACATGCGCCTCCTTGTGCATCTGGCTTACGTGGGTCCTGGAGAATCGAACTGGGATCTTTTGGTTTTGCAGGCAAACGCCATAACTGCTGAGCCATCTCTCCAGCTCCTAAATAGATTTTTAAATACCTCAAACCCTCTGTCATTATGAACCTTACCATACTCATCGACGTCCCCTCTGTACCTTGTCCCAGGGTCCCTTTCTGCTTCCCCCACACCTCTGGGCCTGCAATACCCTCTTTCTCATCTCCCGCTCTCTGAACATTCTCCCTTCCCATCTAGCCTCACCGCTCCCCAGCTTCCAGCTTCTCCTCTCCTTCAGGCAGGCTCTCTATATAGTGCTGGCTGGTGTAGAACTCAGTGTGTAGACAAGGCTGGGCGTGAGTGTCCTCTCATCTTCCTTCTCTCTCTGTGCGGCCTGCGCCACCACGCCCGGCTTCTTCCGCAGCTGCTCGCTTATCCTGGGTGTCCATGTATTTGGCCATATCTGCCTGTGGCTCAAAAGACTCCACCAAGGAAAGTACTAGGGCTTGGATCCCACTGCAGGGGTTAGAAAGTGGCTTCCCACCACTCTGTGGGTTATTTGGCTGGGATATGCATTAAAACCACACACAAGCGTTAATAAGAGAACAGCCATATTGGGTTACCTGTGTACACACCACACTCCCCAAAGGAGACCAGATAACTGAAGCTGAGAAAGCCCTGAGAGCCCAGAAAGAATGGGGTTGGGCTTCCAGGGGTGGTGACAATATGCTGTGGTGAAGTGGGTCTGTGTGGTGCCGTCCTCCAGAGCTGGCTGGCTCATGTGGGTTCTGGGGAGCCGAACCTGGGTCCTTAGGCTTCATAGGCAAGTGCCTTATTATGCCACCTATCCAGCACTGTGTTCCAGTTTTTTTTGTTTTTGTTTTTGTTTTTCGAGGTAGGGTATCACTCTAGCTCAGGCTCACCTGGAATTCACTATGTAGTCTCAGGATGGCCTCGAACTCACAGCGATCCTCCTACCTCTGCTTCCCAAGTACTGGGATTAAAGGTGTGTGCCACCACGCCCAGCCAGTTTCTTTTTTTAATTGGCAATGTTGAAGATGATGCAGAAATCCCTCTAATTCCAGAGATAATCACTAGATTGTAATCTTTCTGGCCATTGTTTTATACATTGTTTTATAAATAACATAATGAGACCCAAAGTCATATTTTACCCTGCATACCCACCTCCATTCATTGTGGAGCTCCTTAGTGGAATGTGAACCCTCCTCCACACACACACACAGTGAATAAGATCCTGGGCACGCCACAGACAGGAGTCTCTTTTTTCACAGCATATTCTTCTGATGCGGCCCCGGGCCGGGGGATGTCTTCTACCAAACCTTCATTCCTCCAGTGCTGTACGCACACCGCGGCTCAGGTGCTCTGTACAGGGTGCTTCTGGGAGAGCTCTGAGAGCTGGGAGGGCCATGACATCTTTGTTTTGTTGGTTTGTTCAGTTTGATTTTGAGTCAGAATGTCCCTCTGGACCCCAGACTGGCCTCAAACTCCCAGCAGTCCCCCTGCCTCAGCCTCCCACACTCTGGGAGGTTAGAGCAGCGGCCACGACTTTTTCTTAAGCAGGCTTTTGTCTGTTTGTAGTCTGACTGCTGCCCACTGGCGGGCGAGGGGCCATTCACTGACTTGCGTTTCCTTTCACAAGTGCATCAGAGAACAACACGCTTTCTTGGCGAAGCCACTCCAGAGATTGACATTCCAGCACAATGGCCTATTTTCTTTTCAAGTTTTTGGCTTCATTCCTTGTTATGCTTAACTCTGCTCTCAGTTCTCTGCTCATGGGTGATCAGAGAGCTCTATTTTGATGGAAATTGAAATGACAGAGAACACTGAGATTTTCCTTCATTCAGGTTGTGTAGAAGGAGCTCTGTGGGAAGGGATGGGTGGAGGTGTGTGCGTGGCGTGTGCAACTATCTGTGCCCATAGGGCGCCCATGTCTTGCCTGTGTGGGGTGCAGGCACCTGGGTTCGTCACAACCCCCTCCATTGCTCTTCTGCTGGCTCTGTGTCTGAGCTGGAATCCCTTACTGATCCTGGAGCTCCAGTGGTTCCCACGTCACTGAGGTTATAGACATGTGTGGCTACCCCCCCACCCCCCGGCTATTTATGTGGGTCCTGGGGATCAAATTCAAATGGATCTTCAGGCACGGTACTTACATAGGAAATGCTCTTGACTGCTGAGCCATGTCTCCAGCCCCAGCCAGGAGGCCTCCTTCCAGCACCAGAGCTGGAGGTTGGGCCCACACCTTTGTGTGATCAACTACTGCTCAGCTTTATCTGGTGGGCACGCTCTTCCAGGAGCGCCGCTGTGCCCAGCTGCAACATGGACAGAGTGAGTGAGGCACAGGGAAGTCTGAGCCCTAACAGGACTTAGCAACTTCTGTGGTTAAAGCAGTGACAAGAATGTGCATGTTCTCATTTATTTTTTAAACTGGAGAGCATAATAAAATCCTGAAGAGCTAGAGTGAAAATCAACAAATTGTACCAAAAAATTAGTATTTCAAATCAACTATTTTGTCTACCTGAAAATTTAGCAAAATTTAAGATACCAGTGAAGCAAAAAAACAAAAAACAAAAACCAAAAAACCCCACAAAGATTCACAACTGCAAATGAGAAAACAAACCCTGGATTCTGAGCAAGGCATGTCCTCACCCGACCTCATTAACATAATTGACAATTAAGGTAGTGAAAGTCTTCTCCCTTCCAGCCTCCCTGTCGGCCTCCAGCACATCCTAGTGTCTCACAGACTCTGCGGCCATTGTGTGAGAACCGCCCACAGTGTGTTGGCTCACAGGGGACTAGGATTAAAAAACAATGAGCCGTTTCAATTGCATCTGAACAAAAATGGGACACTGCTGTTTGCTTCTCTAAGTGATGTCATAAGGCTGACATTTGAGGATGAGCTGAAGCCATCCTTTTGATTCTGTTAAGAGAGGGCTGGCTGTTCCTAGACCAAGCTTCATACTAGAACTTAAAAAAAAAAATATTTTATTTATTTACTTGAGAGAGAGAAGAAGAAGGGAGAGGGAGAGAGAGAGAAGTGGCAGAGAGAGAGAGAAGGAATGGGCATGCCAGGGCCTCCAGCCACTGCCAAGGAACTCCAGTACTTTGGTACTGGGGAATTGAACCTGGGTCCTTAGGCTTCACAAGCAAGTGCCTTAACCACTAAGCCATCTCTCCAGTGCTGGTCCTCGCTTAGGAGTCAGATCCCTTCCTTTGGCAATTGTTAACCGTACCTTTCTGAATCTCCTTCCCCAACGCCCCCCAGCATTAAAATAAGGCATAATGGGGGCTGGGATGATGACTCGGTAAAGTTCTTGCCATGCAAGCATGAGGACACAAATTGAGGTCCCCCGGCAGTGCACGCATGCCCATAATATCAGGACGAGAGAGGAGGAGACAGAAGGATCTATGGGGCTTAACAGCTGGCTAGTCTAGTTAAATCACTCCACTCCAGGTTCAGCGCAAGACCCTATCAGTAGGAGGATCCCTGTGCGTTCCAGACCAGCTTGGGCTAGAGCAAGACCCCACCTAGAAACCGCCCCCCCCCCAAAAAAAACGTAGGAGAGCAATTGACACACAGTGTCAACCTCTGGCGAACACACGCACACATCCCACACACAGACTCCCACATGCAAACAGACCCATACATACACAATAAGGCATAATGACACAACTCAGTCACGTGTCTTGGGGTTGCATGAGCTACCACATAGAAGCAGCAGTATACGGCCGCCGGCCGCAGCGTCTCAGTGCACGCTGACACGTGCGGTCATTCCGCCTCCTGCCCATGCCCCTGCGTTCGAGTCCAGAACGCTCTGCAGCAAGTACGTTCACCGAATCTCCTGGAAGAGCCCTGCTTCTGCCCCCAGGTAGACCTGCTCCACTCCTATCTCTCGACCGCACCTGGGTTCTCAAGAAACACAGAAGCCCTGCGTGGTGGTGCATGAGGCAGGACGTTGGCTGCAACCTTGAAGTCACATAGTGAGAAGCAGGCCAGCCAGGGAACAATGGGAGACTTTGTCTCAACCGAGCAAAAGAGAAAACAGAACAGATTATGAAACTAAAATGCAGAAAAAAACTTCTAGACAAAACCTTTTTGATAATCTGTCATCCAGAGATAACAATTATCAGCATTTTATATTATCTCTATTTATACTAATAATTTTAACATAAAATTACACTGAACATGTTGCTTAGAGTAAATTTTCTCTAACATATTTTTACACCATCAGCTAAAGCATCATTTCCCCTTTGTTTTTTTTTTTGGTTTTTTTTTTTTTTTTTTCCATTTTTCAAGGTAGGGTCTCACTCTGGTCCAGGCTGACCTGGAATTAACTCTGTAGTCTCAGGGTGGCCTCGAACTCTCAGTGATCCTCCTACCTCTGCCTCCCGAGTGCTGGGATTAAAGGCGTGTGCCACCACACCCGGCTGTTTTGTTTTTAATGTATAATTTACATACAATAAAGTTAGCAAATCTTTGTGTGTGTGTACATATGTGTATTTGCACATTTGTATGTATGCGGGTACACTTGCGTATGGGGCTGTTGGTACACATCTGGACGGAGGCCAGAGGTTGACACCGCTGTCTTCCCCAGTTCCTTTCCACCTTATCCTATGAGACATGATCTGTCCCTGAGCTCGGAGCTCCCCAATTCAGCCAAACTAGCTCGCCAGCGAGCTCAAGGAAGCCGCCCACCTTTGCCTCCCAGGCACTGGGATTGTGGGTGTTGAGCATCTGAACTCAGGCTTGCACAACAATCACTTTATCCACTGAGCCATCTCCCCAGTGCCCCCCAAATTGTCCAGTTGTAAATGCTAAATTTGATGATGACTTTGGGTAAGATTTTGCAATCTTGTACCCTTAGCAAAACAAGACAAAGAAGTCTGTGCTCCGGGCAGGAAGATCATGAATTCAAGCCTAGCTTTGCCTATATATATTGTAGTTTATTTAACTAGTACCTTGTTAGGAGGAATGAAGTTATTGGTTATTTTGGGGGGTAGCACTATTCTAGATGCCCTGAGACAAAGGTACTTAGGGATGAGATTTTGTTCTTATTGATACATGTTCCCACATGGGTGACTGCTTGGAAATAAAATGATATGAGGTGCAAATTGTTCTCAGAAAAAAAATCTTACCATCAGCAATGTGTCTGAGGGGTCATTTTTCCTATGTCCTTTGCTCAGTCCATTTGGGATGGTAACTACAAAATTGCAGTTTAATTAAGGGTCTTTGATTACTAATAAATAATCCTTTTTTTCCTATTTTTTTTTTGGTCATATTGAAGGAGAAACAGGAATAAAATAGCTCTTTTTTTTTTTTTTTTTTTTGGTTTTTGGAGGTAGGGTCTCGCTCTAGCCCAGGCTGACCTGGAATTCACTATGTAGTCTCAGGATGGCCTTGAACTCACAGTGATCCTCCTACCAGCCTCCTGAGTGCTGGGATTAAAGGCGGCGCCGCCATGCCCGGCTAAAATAGCTTAAAAAAATTTTTTTTTAATTATTTTATTTTTTGAGAGAGAGAGAGAGAAAAAGAGAGAGAATGGGGGCACCAGGGCCTTTCAGCCACTGTGAACCAATGTCAGACACGTGCACCCGTATGTACACACGTGTGACATTGCATGCTTGCGTCACTTTGCATCTGGCAGATTCAAACCTGTGGTCTTAGGCTTTGCCGGCAAGCACCTTAACAGCCGAGCCATCTCTCTGGCCCATAAAATAGCTTTTTTTAGCAGTTCAGTTCAGAATAGAGGCCCAAAAAGAGAACTTTCCTTGGCAGAACTAGAACTCATGGCTGATGTAATCTTATCCAAGATGGCTACTGGGCCCTGTACTATAAATAAAAAATATATATTTTAAAAATCCATCCTAATCAACTATAAAGGGCTTGTCACATGCTGTTATTCTCCCAGTTGGAGACCTGACTGACCTGTGGTTCTTTCATGTGAATATTAGAGTGTACGTGTCTCCCCTCTCCCAGCCTGGCTGGGGGCAGGGAGGTCTCTCATCGCCTGTCTGGCTGCTTTCCTACTCATTCCTCACATGGATTCTGTTTCCAGATGCCTTTTTCGCTTTGTGGTATATGTTATTTTCCTCTGAACTCTCTGGGCCTGCCACATGTGGCTCAACTCTCTCGACTGCTCATTTTCCGGACTTCTAAATTTCCAGGTCCTGGCCTTCGGTATGTCCTCTCTCTGCTCCGTTATGACCTCTGGTCACCTGCGTCCTCCGCTACTTCTTACTCCTCTCTGCTCTTTTGTGAAGGGAGCCTTTGATTCTCACGCCTGGCCTTCCACGTGTGGGTGTGGGCGCCTCCGCGGCACAGTCTCTCCATCACCCCTCTCCCTGTCCAGCTCTGGCTTGAATCCTTTAGCTAGCCTCCCACGTGGAACATAACTTCCCCTAAACAAACCCCATAATTCATAATTTCTTCCTAAAAATCCAACATTTATCCTTTGCAGTCTTTTTTGTTCCTCGATTTTTTTTTGTTAAGTAGGCAACAGCCCAAAAGTTGGGGTCCATAAACCCGCCCTGAATTCCAAAATCCTGCATCAATACCAGGTACCTTAATCTACCTGGAGGTTTGGTACCTCTGGCTATGTGCAGATTCACGCTTGAGAGCACCATTTGCGTTAAAGAAACCCAGTTCCAAAGCCGAAAGTAATTAGAAATTCTTTTGTCTACCAACATCCTATAAAGAAAATGGAAGGAAATCCAGGGCATATTTCACGTCCATGTATCTCTGAGGTCTCTTCCCTCACTCTTACGCTCCCCTCTTCCCTTCCTCCACGCACTGAAGCTGCGAGTTCTGACCTTTCTCCCCTCCAAGCAAGAAGAGGAAGGACCAAAGGAAGATCTCCCTGTAAGCGGGGTCTCCAGTCCCCCAAGTTGACGGATTGCATCCGAATCCCCAGTCTGACGGTGTTGGTGGCTGGGGTCCCTGGGGAGAGGGCTAGCTGCCCAGAGCGGAGCTGAAAGGGAGTTATAAGACCCATCCGGTTAGCTTCATCTCTGCCCACCACCAAGCTGGGTGGAGAACCCGAACCTGGTATGTTGGCACCCTGGCCTTGGACTTCCAGCCTCCAGGACTGCTGACGACACTTTCTGTTACGGTAGCCTGAGGCGGCTCGGCGGCTCCCCAGCTTAGCAAGGAGCTCCAGCGCCCGCAGGCTGCGCCCCAGGCCCGCCTCCAGCCCGGCTCTGCTCCCCACTTCCATGGAAGGGATGGGGCCCCGGGGCCGCGCCTGCGTTTCCCCTTCACCCCCTCTTTCTCTCCACCTGCCCTCTCCTCCTCCTGGGCTCCCTCCCGCAGCGCGCAGCCCCTCCGCCAGCCCCCCTGGGCGCTCCCCTCGCGGGGCACCAAACAGAACCTCGGGCAGACCGCAGGTGCCCCTCTTCCGCAAAATCCCCTGACCGTGGCGGGAGAGTTTCAGGTCCATTTCAGTGATGAGCTCCTGGGAGCCTCTGGATCCCTGCTTTGGTCGGTGTTGAGTGTCCTCAGGGTCCGGCTCCTTCACCCTGGCGCTGACTGTCAGACTCAGCATGGAAGCAGCGCTCTTGCTACCTTTCCGCGTGCACACCCTTTGGTGCAGGGGATTGGGGAGTTGGGGACCCTGGCATACCCATTCTCTCTCTCTCTCTCATAACTTAAATATATAAACAAAAATAAAATGTTAAAAGAAAAGAACAGCAAATGCTCTTGGGGTATAGAGAAAGAGGGACCTTTATTTACTGTTGGTGGAAGTGTAAACTGGTCCGTTGCTATGGAAATCGGTGTGGAGGTTTCTCAAAAAGCTAGAATTAGATCTATCCTATGACCCGACTGTACCACTCCTGGGCATTTTCCTAATGACTCTGCCCCCCCCCCCCACAGGAAGGCTGCTCATTCCTGTTTATTGTTGTACTGTTCACAGCAGCAAGGACACAGGATCGTGTGACTTTGGATTAATCGTCGGTCACTGTGCATTTAGAAACCTTGACCAGTTTTTCACAACTCCACATTCAGTTAGGCGTTCTGAGTCAGGATCCCCCATTTAAAAAGCTGGATTTCAGAAAATTGCTCAGGCTGGTGATGGGATGAGGAAACCCTGCCGCACATGATCATAATCCTCTCACTTTCTCTCTTTTGCTTTTTTGAGACAGCGTCTCATGTGGCCCTGACTGGTCTAGAACTTGGCTTGAACTGATCCTCCTGCCTCAGCTCCCCAGTTCTGGGATTACAGGTGTGCACCACCACACCCAGCTATGTGTAAGTAAGTCTTGCTCTGCGGACACTTCACAGGAATGTGTGTAATCCTCCCCTCAGGGACTGGCCCAAGGGACAAGGTATTGCTTTCATTACTGCCTCTGAGTTCTTCTTTTCCAATGCCTGGACTATGGATTCTGTTTGGCCCTAGTTCCTCATTCTCAAGTCTTCCTTTGGGTGATTCCAGTTTTACCGGTTCACTTTAGACATACCGCCGTGGCTTTCTCTAACACGCCTTTCACGTCGCGGTCATCTCTGAATGCCAGCTCTGCTGTCCACCTGAGCCTGTCTATGCAAACTGGACCAAGAGCAGTCAACAGCAAGGGGAGGCCCATGAGGAACAAGAGCCATGGCCCAGCAAGTAGGGGAGATAGGCAGGACCATGGCGGTGGTAGAGTCAAGAGAAAAGACAGAAGAGAGAGCAGGAAGGTCTGGAGTCAATGATGGATTAGGTGTGAGAGATGAGAGACACGAGGGATTTGTAAGGAAGTCCAGGTCTGGCTAAGCAGGAGCTGAATGTCCCCTGCTCGCTGCAGTGCTCAAAAGGCCGTCTTGGATTATGGCTCTGTGGCACCCCTTTATGACAGGCCAATCATAGTATCTCCCCCACCAGGCGAGATCATAGGTTTCTCTATGTTACACTGAGATAGTATTTCTTTCTTTTTTAAAAATATATTTTATTGCTGGGCGTGGTGGCGCATACCTTTAATCCCAGCACTGGGAGGCAGAGGTAGGAGGAGTTTGAGGCCACCCTGAGACTACTTAGTGGATTCCAGGCCAGGAAGTGATGTCCATCCTCTGCCCATGCCATTGGTCTCCCTGCCATCCTGGAGTGTCCTCTTGAGTCTGTAAGTCAAAATAATCCCCTTTCCCCCCACAAGGTGCTCTTGGTCAGGTGATTTCTGCCAGCAATGTGCCCTGACTGCAACAGTGGCTTTATAAGAAGGGGAGGAGGGACCTGAGTTGGTATACTCATGCTGCCTCACCATGCGCTGCCCTCGGGCATGTTAAGATGTAAGGAGGAGCTCTCCCAAAAGCCAGCACCCTGATGTGGACTTTCTAGACCCCACGACCTTGAGTTAAATAAACCTCTACTTGTCTTGAAACACCCAGGCTGTGGAACGCGGTTGTTGCAATAGGGAAAGGACTAAGCAGCCAGCTTCCCTCCTGCTGAGGAGGAGTTTGGCTTGGCTTTCGCAATTCTCTTCTCCCCAGGCTGGAGCTCCAGCAAGGCCGCGCTGCACCTCCAGGTCATGACATCAGGTGACTCAGAACAAGGAATTCGATTAATTCCCACCCTGGGAAGGTGACAACACAGCCCTCACTGTGGACCACATACTATCTCCAGCTAAACTTTCCCTCAGCAGAGCCCTTAAATGCTCATGATCATGTCCAGCACCACGTAGTTCAGAAGTTTTGAGGCAACTTAGGGCTAACAGAGCCCTTGACAGAACCTGACTACAACAACGTCTCTCTGCCTTTAATAACATACCATGTTCTTTGTCATATGTCTAAGGCTGGCCAGCCACGGTCATGTGTTCAAGTCTGCAAGCCAAAATAAACCTTTTTCCCACAAGCTGCTTTTGGTCAAGTGATTTCTGCCAGCAATGTGACCCTGACTGCAATAGTCATGTTGGTACCGAGGGCAGGGTCATTTGCTGCTTGAAACCTAAATGTGTGGCTTTGGCCTTTTGGAGCTGATTTTCAAGAGGAATTTGAAACCTTGGCCTAAGAGTCATCTTGCAGTGCTGTATGTTCAGCTTGATGGACTACTGTGGTCAGAGCTGAAAGACCCAAATGCAGTAAGATCTCTGGACTGTGAGATTTGGCTTGTGAGGGTGAGAAAGAGCTTTGATCAGATGAGGCTATAAACAGTTTGTGTGACAGGTTTGCTGTTATGCCCATGTCCTGAGAATTTGTACAGGGTTGCATTGTATAGAAATGTACTGGTGTGAGCAGAGGGTTACAGCACAGGAAAAAATGAAATCTTTAGGTCAAAACTTTTGCCTATTCAGCTGCAATTAACCATTGGCATTGGGCCAGCTGACCGGTATTGGAATCACAGAAAGAATGCAGTCTTTTGAAAGTATCTGGATGTTCAAGGAGCATCCTGTTCTTCAAGGTCTGCTTTATTCTCCCTTGGATTAACAAATTGGCACCACACCTTGTATTATAGAGTATAAGAAATGAAGGAAAGAGAAGGTCATTGAATTTGCAACACAGTCTTGTGTTTTGGAAATGGCCATGGACAGTGTGTAGCAGGTTTGCTGGATGCCTGCATGGAGACTCAATGGAACCCTGAGGATGGACTGTGGGTAGCAGTAGAGACCCAGTGGAGATGCCAGGACCACAAGACGGTTGCTAAGGAGAGCTGCTGACCTCAGATGAAGTTTTCCAAGACTGTGAATAACCTAGCCGGAGGGGTAGAATTGGAACTCCAGAGATCAGTTGCTGGTTAGAATTATAGGACTTGGAGACGTCACTGGTTAGAGTTGTTGGACTTGGAGCTACAGAGTTTGATGTTTGTCCTGGTTGTTTTAAATCTTGTATTGGTTGAATATTTCTTTGCTCTGCCCAGTGCCATCTTTGGCAGTGTGAATGTTTATTCTGTGCCATTATAGTTTTTTTTTTTGTCATTTTGTTTTTTGTTTTTGTTTTGTTTTTGCTCAGTTAAAAGATCTTGGACTATGGGAATGTTTGAACAGCATTAGAATTGATAAAAACTATGGAGACTTTTAAAGTTGGACTGAATGCATTGCATTTTACATTATGGATGGTTATCAGTTTATGGGGGCCAGGAGCAGAATGTTGTGGTTTGATTCAGGTGTCCCCCATAAACTTAGGTGTTCTGAATGCTAGGTTCCCAGCTGATGGAGATTTGGGAATTAACGCCTCCTGGAGACAGCATATTGTTGGGGGCGGGCTTATGGGTATTATAGTCAGTGTCCCCTTGCCAGTATTTGGCACCCTCTCGTGTTGCTATTATCGCCTGATGTTGGTGAGGAGGTGATGTCCACCCTCTGCTCATGCCAGCATTTTCCTCTGCCATCACGAAACTTCCCCTCGAGTCTATAAGCCAAAATAAACCTTTCTTCCACAAGCTGCTCTTGGTCGGGTGATTTCTGCTAGCAATGCAAACCTGACTGCAACAGAGTCAAACTGAGAAAAGTTTACTGTCTGATGACAGATCCCATCATATTTATTTATCCCATCATCTCAAAATGCTAAAGACGCCTGTGGTAAGAAGGATTAACATGAGAAGAAGTCAGTTGACTGTATTTTCTTTCTTGCTTTAATTGCTTGTATGGTATGTCATTGTCCATGGTCTTGGCTAGTTCTCTTGCCTTTATAATTGCTAGAATGTAATTCACACTCAACTCTTTTGAATATGTTGGTAAATTTATATTTCCATGTCGATGATATCCAGGTTAAAATCCAATTCTTTGACACCGATCTTCTCATAATAATGTTTTTTAAAAACTAGCTTCAAAATGTTTGGTCAATGAGCTATGTTTTCTACTATATTTATTAGGCTTTTAACTACTGGGGAAACTGAGTCTTAAGAGTTATTTAAGCTGTTTTGTTTTATTTATTTAAGTATCATCTAAATGTTACATGAAAACCAAAAATTTGACACTGCTGTAGCTGACCTTCTGGTTGTTCAAAAACCATACTTAGACTCCAAAGCCAATAAGGATAGAAGAACTAAAAGAGAAACCAGTATTTTAGTCACGGCCCTAAGTCAAGCAGATACCAGGAGACAGCAGAACTCTTCTAAAGGGTCCTTATTGTTCCATAAATCTGCCTTTAGATGGTCCTACAACAATCTAACTCCATCTATCTGGGCCCCTTTTGATTGTCCTCCAAGGCCTAAAGGTCAGCAAGAGTACAATCCCTAGAAACCTAGCAATTGAATCAATACCATTTCCTATATGAATGTAGTCTCAACTCTTGAAGGAGGGACTGATTGATGTCTGTAAAGGACAGACTCTGTGGTAACACTAGAAAGGGAAGACCCACCCCCTCTTCACCAGAGGACTGGTCCTGGATGGAGATAGAAAAGAGATAATATATACTTCTAAATTAAAAGATTAAATGAAAACTGTAGATTATAGTTTATTGAATTTCTGATTAAGGTATATTTGAGAATTAAACTAAAATGATAACGTGATTATATTATTTGAGGTTATTAAATTTCTAAAGTCAAAAGTTCAAGTTTCCTTAATTATGGTTCTGCTCAACAATATTTACAAAATGGTACATTTTCCCATTAGGTAAAGCCTTTATTTGTTGGATATAACACCTGATTCTCTGTTTACAACCACAAGGTTTCTTAAATATTTGTCTATTCTTTTTTGAAAAAAATATTTATTTATTTGCAAGCAGATTGGGATGGAGAGAGGAGAGACAGATAGAGAGAGAATGGGCATTCCAGGGTTTCTGGCCACTGTAAATGAACTCCAGATGCGTGCGTCACTTTGTGCATTTAGCTTTCCATGTGTGCTGGGAAATCGAACCTGGATCGTTAGGCTTTGCAGGCAAAAGCCTTCACTACTGAGCCAACTCCAAAGCCCTGTTCTGTTCTTATATGTCATTTTTCCCCCATTGGATAAACCGTTTGCTAGAGAACTTATTCTAATGGATAAGAAAATGAGGCTAATCTAAATTTCAGTTCAGTTGCTAATGCAAATAATTTTATTTCTTACCTTGTTCAAGCTAAATCTTCATATTTATGAAAGTTTAAGTTAATTCTTCTCGTCTGAAGTAAGAATGTCTTTTTCCACTGAGTATGGTGGGGCACATCTTTAATCACAGTGCTTGGGAGGCAGAGGTAGGAGGATCACTATGGTTTCAAGGTCACCCTGAAACTACATAGTGAATTCCAGGTCAGCCTAGGCTAGAACAAGACCCTACCTCAAAAAACCAACCAAACAAACAAACACAAAATATCTTTTTCCTTATATCTATAGGCAGCACTTTTTCTTTTCTCATTCACTGCCTATGTGAGTTACTATTTAAACATTAGGTGCAATATTACGATATGTCTAGTGTCGTGTCACATAAAGAAAAATTCATATATAAATATGTAAAGAGCAGATCATAATGGCTAATAGATTATTGTGACAGAAGAATTTCTGTCCTCATGGTTGTTAGTCATCTCTCCCCAGAGCTGCCTTCCTGCCTTTTCAGTGTCATCTACAACAGACCCCGAGAGGCAGCCCCCCGCCACGCGGGATAACAGCTTCCCAAGGGTACAAAGTGTAACACGAGCTTTGGCAAAAACGGAATGGAAAGCTGCGGCTCCCAGAAGCCACACTTTTGTTACTAGGACTTCACCAACAGACTCCAGTACGAGTGAAGAATGAAATGTTAGCAGTCCAGAGCCAAAATTAGTTGAGCTTAAAATAGCCAAGTGATTATCTTTTTCTGTGTATGACTTGACATCTCTGTGACCAGCTGAGGTACCTCTTGTTCTGGGTTACAGTTCTTCTAGACACATCCTATTAAGCTACACTTAGGCGGGAGACCTTGCCTGTTCCCTCTGAAGTAAAGCTCATTATCTTGAATGTCAGGGCTCCCTTACATCTACTGAGATTTTTCTGCTTAACCATGTCATGAGTCAATCTTCTTTCTGCCTACTTATCTTGTACAATTTATTTCAGCAGATCCAATTCCAAATGACTTCAGATATCCCCGTTGTGACGTGCTCAATGACCATTTCAGTTGTTATATTCATAGGCCCCTTTCTGCCCCTCTGCTAACTTGAGCCACTCAGACCACCCCCTGTGGACCTCCTTATCCTGATGCAAGATAGAGAAGAAACCCAGACTCAGATACCCTGAAGTGGGGATACCATCTCAGCACAATGCCCCATTAGGTATATGATTATGTTCATCACCCCATGCGGTTCCCCCCAATCTACCTTCCAAAAAAACCTGTCTCTGTTATTTTTTAAAATGTAAAAAAAAGTGCTGGAATGTTAGCATCCTAGATGGATCTACTTACATCACCCTCTCTCACCTACCAGCTGGCCAGGCTAGCCATGGAACTCTGGGACTGCCTCCTAGAATGGCAATTGAGGATACCTCTGGGCTATGAGAAAAGGCCATCAGCCCATCTCCTACCTTTGCACACCAACAAGGCGCCTCTCCCACAGGCCAGTGTCTCTCCTCTCCATGAAACCCCTCCCTGGCCTATCCTCCTCTTCTCTCCCTTCTCCATTCCTTCTCTTCCTCTCT